>NW_007578144.1:0-43361 GCF_000690725.1 Stegastes partitus | reverse complement strand
TAAAAGTACAAGATTTTACATTACAGTGAAAAAGGAGCCTACAGTGAGGGTAAAAAATTGACAGGAGCAAAAAAAAAAAAAAACACAGAAACCGGTAACTATTAACTTACCACTCAATCATCAGCAGCCGGTTTAAACAGTCTTCACCACATGCTAACACTCCTCTTGCGCGGTCCTCTTTGGGCAGCATCGGACACTCACACTGCATCCTCTTGATATCCCGATGAGATTTGCTTTTCTTTCTGCAAAAAAAAACAAAAAAACCCCAAAACATTAAAAGACCTCCATAGCCTAAAAGCACCTGAAAGTTTAATTTTGAAGTCACAGAAACACATCTGGATGTTTTGTCAGTCAGTCTGGACAACACCTTACCTCTCAGTGAGGTACAGGTTCTCCTCGATCAAGTCAAAGTAAGGGGGCATCTTTTTAGACCTGGAGAACTCCTTCCATTTATTGGAATCTTGAAAGTCCTGCAGAGTGAGCGAGGGACGGAGCTCAGCTTTTATGAGGGTTTCCTTCGAGACATCAGCTTCTCCCTGACGCTCCCGTTTGCCTGCAGGCCCGGCCTCCGCCTCGTTGTCCGAATCGGACTCGATCTCTGGACGCCGTTTCTTGGGAGGACCCCTGCCTCTGTGGGGTCTGAAACTGTCCTCTCTGGGGGTGTCGGGTACAGCAGAGCCCCTACTGTTGCTGCTTATTTCGTGAGCCTGCACAAAGCTCGACAACCCTGGAGCGTTAGGTCCGCTGCACTCGACAGCTGTTTTGCTAAGACTTGACAGTTTATCTCCATTGTAGTCGTCGTGGTCATTAGTGAGAGAGTCGGGATGGATTTCGCCTGAAGGATCCTGATAATGTTCGTGTGTGTGGAGGTAGGGTTTGCTGCTAGTCTGCATGTTTGGGGATTGGTGGGTGCAGGAGGCCATGCTCTGTGTGTGCTCCTGCCCCTTAGAGAAGGTTCCTGTCAGTTTAGTGTTTAGATGTGGCCCGTGGCTGCTGTCAGGCTGCTGGTACGTACTACTCGGCAGTTCTGGTTGAGTAAAATCCCAACGCATGCTGAATCCGTGCTTGTCACTGATGTTGTCGGCGCCGGCGAAATCGTCTTGTTGGTAACGCAAGTACACCCCATCACCTCTGCTACTGATATCATGCTGTTTGTGCCCTTCTTCACACTGTCTGGAATTGTCGAGTGTGTGGGTGGAATCGGTGGCACTTCCATGGGCACTGATATGACCGGTTATGTAAGGCGGCGCGCTGACGGAGCTGGAACCCTCTGAGTGACTGGTGCTATCAATCATGTTGCTCTGCGATTGACACAACACGCTGCTGCTGAATGAATCATTTAAACCTGTGGGCTGTCTCTGCTGCAGGTTCACTTTATTTGGGACTTCACTGATATTCAAGTCGCCGTGCAGCTCTGGAATATTCCTGCATGGTGAGGCACCCCTGTCCTCCGCATCCATGGTTAGGGTAGAATTCTTTGGCACCACTACTACAGAGTGCAACTGTTTAATAGCCTCGCCGCAATCGGAGTCGTACTCCGAGTTGTCACTATCGCTGGCCTCACTCTGTCCTAATGCATCCTGATTAAGTGATGCTCTCTTGCTCTCTTTGCTCTTGTGAGTGCCGTCCTTGGATTTGTTTATATAATTATCACCATTCCAGCTCTGCGTCGTTGCGGCCGAGATGATCTGCGGCGTTTCGTTTCGGTGCCGAGGCTCGTCTGTGTCTGCTTTTTGAGAAACAGTCAGTGTTAAGTCACAGTGGTCGATGCTGGTGCTTGCTTGCGAAGGCTCACTTTGGTCTTTGTATTTGTAAGTCACAGATATGCTGTCTGAGCTGACTTCTTGCTCAGATATCTCAGTCTGCCTCACCGGTTTGGAATGTGTTACAGCTTCGTGCTGATTATTATCTTTCATGTCAGAGTCTTGTTGGCTATTGTCTTTTGAAAACTCTATTTTTTTGACAGAGATCACCTTTTTAACGGTGGGTTTACTCTCTGCACAAACTGCCCTCTGTGAGTTATCGCTCTCTGAGGCGTCCTGCCCAACAATATCCCACCGTGACTTCCTTGTGCAGCTGCTCTTTTTAACAGCATCCATATTTTGCTGTCCTTGCACCAGCTGATTCTCAGATTCAAGACACGATGAATCAGATTTGACACTTGCGTCAGACTGCTTGTCGACAGTCAAATCTCTACTCAGCTCAGCGATCTCTGCTTTAGTGTTCTGCTGGACATCGTGTGCGTCGGGTATATCCATTGTGTCAAGTAAGGACTTTGGCCCAGGTGAACATTCAAAAACATTTTCGTCCTGGTTGCACATTACACTCTCACTACTACTGCATGAATTTACGACAGCTGCATTTGAGTTCGCATGTGGTTGATTATTAGACAAAAGGTCATCCGGGGATGCATGCGTTAGGCATTCACCAACGGTTATATGTGAGGCATTTTTATTTTCATTTTCAAAATCTGATTTTGTTTCCGTCTCTGCCTTGGATGGCAATTCTTGCAAACTAGTATTCGTGCACAAGTCCGTGTCCTTAACGTCCTGATAACTATGTTCTAGTTGTGAATCAGATTTTTCCTTATCACCGTGAGAACACAACTCAGTGGTGCTTCCGTGTGATGGCGATTTGCCAGGACTGTGAAACACGTCGTTCGATTGTCTATCATGTCCAGTGGATTTTACAGAAGATCTAGAAGGCGTCGTCTGTTTTGACTCCGGACTCCTGGTTTTGTTTTGGTAGGTTTTACAGTTTTCCAAGGATCCAGAGCTTTTGTCAGAGGGCTGTGATCTTCCCTTATGATCTGCCTCAGAGTCACTGGAGCTGCTTTTTTGGCGTTTTTCATATGTTTGAGAGTGGGTGTAATTACTGGAGGAAGAGGATCTGTTGTTGTTTTCCGTCTTGTGATAGCTGCTAGATTTACGGTAACTGGAGTCCAAATCAGGAGAGCACTTGCGCTGTGAGTCAGAGTCTGATAATCGCTTTGAAGTCCTTTCAGACTTTGACGATTGTGTTCTTTTATCCAACTCAGAAGAGTGAGGGGAATCTACAGATTTAGAGGCTTTTTCAGATTTTGAGTAGGAAGATGACTTTGAATCTTTATGTGAGCTTGAGTAGTTGGATGACCTACACAAGTCACTTGTCCTTGTCCTTGTCTTCCTATGGTCATCTTCAGAGTCAGAACTGTCCCGAGTTCTGTCAGTGCGAGAACGAGAACGTCTTCTATCTCTGCGAGGAGAGCTCCTGTGCGATCTCCGATCCGATTCGTGATAGTATGACCTTTCAGAGCGTGACCCTCTGTCGCCTCTGCACCTCTCGGATCTGGAGTGGGATGAACTTGTTCGAGATCCTCTTGATCGAGACCGTGATCTGGACCTGGACCTCCTGCGATCCTTGTCTGATCGCGATGAGCGTGAGGATGTGTGTCTGGAATCGCGGTCTGATTTGGAATAGCTTGAAGACCTTTCGTGATTCTCTGACCGCTTCGAGGAACTTTTTTCCCTTTCTTCCACGTGTGAACCAGAGGAAGACTTCTTTACCTCTTTGCTTCTGCTGTCAGAGTTTGTTTTGCTTTTGGAATCAACTGATTTGCGGCTGGAAGACATCTGGGCTGAATCCCCATCAGATTCGGAGCCAGGGGGAGCACTATCTGACTGTGACCTGGTTTTCCTTTTGTATACGTTATTGTTGTCCTGCTCAGTACTGCTGGAACTCTCTCCATCTTTTCCTGAGGAAGCAGCTGGCTTCTTGAGGCTCGGAGTTACCCTGGTCTCAGAGGCTTCAATGTGAGCATTTTCAGAGGGGCAAACGCTGAGGACATTCTGAGGCTGAGGTGCAGGAAATTCAGCTTCACTCTTACTCGTTGACTTCGGCAAAACCTGCGATTCAGAGGCGTGTGGCTCTTCTGGCGTAACAGACGTTGGTTTCTCTTCAGTCACAGAAACGCTAAGAATTTGCTTTTTAAAATGCATCTTTGCTAAGTCCGTTTTCAGTTTAGTGGCTGAGGAGACTGGTGTTTGAGAAGGTGTCTCTGGTATCGATGTTGGCACCGAGTGTGTCTGCTTTTGCTCAGTTTTGCCGTCCGTGCTCTTCCCTGCTTTGTCTGAGGTTGGCAAGGCAGCGTGAGGTTCAGCGACAGACTTATCAGGACTGGGCGGGATGAAGAACGAGCTCTGCAGAGGCTTCTTTATGTGTGAGAAGCTGAAGGACACTTTCTGACGACCCTGATCCTCGAGGTTGACCTTCATCTTGGTCCCTTTAGGCAAGAGATGGTTGGACAGCACGACTCTGGGAGACAGGCTTTTGATTAGAGCAGCTTTGGAAAGGCCCTCCACCTTTACCTACAATAAAAGCGAAACCACAAATAAACATTCTACCTCAGGTTTCTGACATTATCATAACAAAGGCTGCTAAAATGTTCAAAAGACTGCACTCATTAGCTGTATTTAGGTTACTTACCGATGCACCACTCCCTTCCTCTCTGTGGTTGTGTAGGAGCACCATGGGAGCATGAAAGAGAGGAAATGCAGGAATCAATTTACGCAGTTTAGGTAGTAGAACAGACTAAATCTTTGAAACCAAAATCCACAAGGTAACCTAAACATACTGTCTGTGCTAATGGAGAACTGCTTCAAAGCACAAACCCGATCTAAAACAGTGTTGCGTGTTCAGTTTGTTCTGTTTTCTAAAAAAAAAACAAAAAAACATCCTTGTGAATTGACTCAAAGTTTACGTAAAGAACAGAAGCATGTATAGACAAACATATTTGCAGCTCATGTCTGCCAGGGTTGTAATTTACAAAGAGTAGAGAGTGACAGAGAATAGGAGGAATGGCTGACATGCAACAAAGGCCCGAGGATAGATTCCAACCCGGGGCGGCCACATGACGGTGTTTGTTTCAGCTACATGCTCGACTTGGCGCACTGACGAACAGGGAGTGACATTTAAATGGCAGGTAAATTACTGAAAGCTCTCCTGAGGCTGTCAGGTTCACTGACCTACAGTTGTCACATATATTAGATTTCCTCAAACTTTTACACTGAAAATGGGCCATTAGGATACTTGAAGAAGGGGGCGAGTGGTCGTAGTGAGCAAAATATTCTCCATGAAAACAAATAAATTAGGATTTTTTTTTTCTATTTTGAATTATATAATTGCCTGGTCTTGAATAATTAAAACTTTTAGGGCAAGAAGCGCTTAACTTTTGGTAAGATCAATACTTGATGTGTGTGAGTGTCACAAACACAGTTTACAACATTTTGGAAAGAGACAAAGACAATGATGAGCAACACTTTATATTCATATAAGCAGTGCTCCAATACCAAGACTACCATTTAGTACGCCAGAAAAAGATTAAGTATGCCAAAAATACTTCTACCACGTCTGTATTTTGCAGCATGCAAGCAAGCACGCCCTTTTGGCCATCATGAACGAAAATTTCTAGTTGGGATTTGTCTAATGCACATTTGATTTGCGATTTAATTTCTTGAAGTCAAGCTGCAGTTCAGCATTCACCGTCTCTTAGATTGAACACATATGATGGAACTTGCACTGCTGAGAGCACATAGACACGTGACAGCTCATTGCGCACTACAGGCCACATCAGATATGTGAGCAAAGAGGGTCAACGCTTAAATATTATGACCAAGAGTAAATCTCAACTTTATGCATACCGCGAGAAACAGAAGCGAGTTTGTAAAGGTGGTTGCAGTATGTACTGAAAAGAAAAACTATGTGATTTGGAATGCAGACAAAATGCAGCTCTGAGGAAATGGATACTTGTTTGGCTAAAGGCACTTTCTCTTGATTGTCCAGTTGACGGATGGTTCTCTATAGTACGTCTCTATCCAGTCCTGTAATAAAGTAATTTAGGAAATACTGAAACGTTTTCAACATAGACTTTAAATTGAAGTTATTTATTTTAAAATAAACTATCCCCTGGCAGCATCGACAATTGGCAATATTCGACACACCCAAACCATTTTGGAGCTGAGCCCTCATTCTCCAAGTATGAGACTAAACTCATGTTATAACGGTTGCTTAACCGCAATAGTCGGAGTATTCCTAATGTTTACTATGCGTGATCCTGGTGTAGAAGAAATGTGGAGCAAACATGAAAAGGGCCTGCAAACGACCAACAGGATGGATAAAACGGACATTCAACCCCAGCAGCTGTTACTCTGAGGCCAAAGCGCTAAACAAAGAGCCACCGAGCAGAGAAAGGCAACTATAGACATTTAGTGAACAATTGATGTGTGTTTACTTTCACGGTAATAGTCTACACTAGCTTGCAAGATTTATAGTCAAGGTCTAAATTTGTAATTCCCCGCTAATTCAGAAATCTATTCTTTTCAGACACAAAACCAGCAAAGGTTAGATTGAGTGTACATTTTCCAAATGCAATGCAGCATTGAAATATAGTTGGTGTGCTTCACTTTTTACAATCTCTTCGAAATGACAAGAAACCAAACTGAGCCACTATAGTCCACAGATCTGGAATACTTGGAGGACGATGAGTGAATATTTAGGAAACAAACATGAGCTGGATGATCCAACGGCCAGCCTGTGGTTCAGGCAGACTAAATTTGTTATCTGACATTTAGAGGGTACAGACCATAAGTATATGGACAGTTACACATCTTGTATTCTTCAGGCTCTGTGCTTTAGAACACTGGCGCAGAAAGAAGTGTGTGTGTGTGACATGCAGCCATTTTAATCCCAAAGGTTAGAGGTTCAAAACTAGCTGGACAGATGTGTATGAACTTAAACACAATTGTCATATTTGTGGAAAAATCCTCACATTCAAAGACTTCCTGAAGTCTCTGACCCACAACCATCAGCAGACACTTGACGTGTTGCCTGGTGATGCATTCTCAGCCAGAGCTTCACTGCAGCTTATTATGGGGTCTCTCTGCCTTCAGTCTGGTCGTCAGCAAGTGGAAGGCATACTCAATTGGACTGAGATCAGGTGACTGACTGGGCCAGTAAACAATATCTCACCTCTCCACATCCAAAAAGACTCACGACAAACACACAAGCTCTTTTGTGCAACGCTGAAATGACAAACAGCATCACAGAAAATGTTGTGTAGCGTCCAGTCACTTTTGAACTCTTAGAACTATTAGTTTCATTTCAAACTGAGCTTAAGCACAGAGCCTGAAGAATAAAGCTGATCAGCTATTTTGCGATTCTTCATCTACTCTCTTCGTTCAAGTCTTTGGCAACGGAAGCTTCTGCAGTTTGACCATTTTACACAATTTTGTGATGTCGCTGCTGAGTGTGGTCAGAAGCTGGAGTTGCACACCTTAATTTTTCTATTGTTGGTGCCTGCAATTAAGATTTTTGTGTTTCATCCCTCTTCCAAGAGGACATCAAAAGAAAATCTGTTTTGACAATGATCAAATGAACAAGAGCTTAAATATTTTTTTATTTGTTTTGTGATAATTACCACTCTATTAATTTCATTTATATTTATTCCTACCCCTAAATCTTAGTAAATAGACCTCTAACACACAAGAAATAGCTCAACTGTCTACACTGCTGAGACTTGCAACCAGGGTTCCCAAACACCAGAGGCAACAAATCACACACACACACACGCACACACACAAAAACAACAACAAAGAAGCACAGAAATACAAATGCTCAATGTGTAACAAGGTTGTGAATAACGCTTTCTGTTCTATTAAATGTGTCTGTTTTACTAAGGGCTGGTTTGATATACGTGCTGGGCAACAACTGGGTCATTTATTCCTTCAGGGTTTCAGTTTTCCTTTTTCTCTGTGACCTTCAAAATTAGACTCTTCTGCAGGGACACTGAGTTATAACAAGCAGCTTTAAATCAGATGATTACTGGACTGGATCTACTCGATCAGAAACCTCAACCTCTTAGCTTGACATCTAAAAATTCTTTTTACACCAAATATAAAAATGTCCCTTAAACTGCAAAGTGCTTCAAGTAATTAAACATAAGCAAAATGTTAAAAAATAAAAATAAAATACAGTGCACATCAATCTTTTCTGCACACCAACGTAAAAAGAAGTGAAATTTTAAATCGAGAAAGTTGCCTCTTTATTTAATTAGCATGTAATAGTTTTGTTCATGCAAAAGAATTAAATTACAAGCCCTTGTTTGGCAATTTTACCGTTAGCACTAATGAGACAAACAATAATGAACTGGATACTGACTACACAAAACACACCATCAAGACACTGGTGAGTTCAAAATAAATAAACAGATGAATACATATGAAGACAACATGTTACCATATGTCAACATTTTTTTTTAAATAGCCCAAAACAGTGCAGTAAATTAATCATCATACAACTTTTGGTATGTAAATAATTGTAGAAGCCTTCGGCTTAGCATGACCTTGAAGTCAACATGTTTTAACAGTAAAAAAAAAAGAGTGCCAGAAATAGTCGGCACAGGCTACATCCAACACATATTACAACTTGGTTACCACGCTATAATTTGTGCTGTCTAATACCTGATCTCTGACTTGAGCAGAGTGTCCATTGAGAAACACCTCTGGGATTAGTAGGCCTGAAGAGGCTGCTGGCCAAGAATAATCCAAATCAGAGAAATGAGCCCTCCAAAGTGACGCCACACCTGACAAAAAGAAAGATAAGGTTGCAATGAACGGAGTCTCTTTATCCAGAACAGCTTAAAGCCAATCTATGAGGAACTTGTACACTTGTAACATCATTAGCACCAGAAGAAAAGGATTGTAGAAATGCAGAAATTGATTTGATTATGTCACAATAAACATAGTGTTCAAAAGCTTCTCTGCATTATGCAAAACACAAAATTTCAAAAAGTGTGTGAAGCCACATGCACTGAGCCGTTGAACAGTAACGACTTCTGCAAGCATCCCTTCCTGACTTTAATGTTATCTGTCGTTGCAATGTGGCAGCATGTGTTAATATGTTTATCTACTACAGGACAAACATTTCCTCCTTTCATTGAGCTTGGAGGACTTTCACTCTCTGCTGCTGCTGCTTTAGCTGACAATGAACAGATAAAAGGTTACATTCACACATGGTTTATAAATAGTATCATGGTCGTAGATAGATGAAAAACATGGATGGATGCAGAGCGACGAGGGAACATGCATCTCATTATTATGCACATACGTCAAAAGCAAGCGAATGGCCTACAGAAAACCAAAGGTGGCTTGTGCAATTTATGGTATAGACCTCAATGAAAGCACACGGTGACTGTCTTGAGACAAAAATGGGGAAACTAACTAAAGCATGGCCTGTGCGGGAGGAGGGGATGCGGCCAAAAACATGGCCTTTAAAAGGATGAATCTACCCTCTGTGAAAACGAGCAGAGGAGGTGTTGCAAAATTTAGCTGCACATTTTATCGAGATATTCAAACTAGCCACACAACGGTAGGCATGTACGTAGTAAGCAGGCAGAAAACACGGCGAGCTACCCCACTGTGATGCTAGTTTATTAAAAATATCTGAAGCAGCTAAGCTAACTTAGGTAAGCTAGCAAAGAGAGCTTTCGTGGGCCATCTTTAAAGAAAGCTAGTATTTTGCTATGTATAATACAATGCGCTGTGTTACTGTCGACTAGCCAACACATATATACTTGAAAGTGTAGCTACTGTTGCATTAAAGGTGTTTTTCGGCTGCACTGGACAGGTAAACAATCGCTTCTGTATCCGAAGAGTCGAGGAATTAGCATTAGCGGCTAGCTATGTTAGCTAACTGTGACTAGCAGCGAGTATGCTAACGTGGCTGTTATAAACTTGTCTTAATTGTGTGCTAAGTCGCTGTAATGGAGATTTTCTCGACATTTGGAGCTCGATACTTTCCCAATTGTGTGGAAAAACTAGGGACCCTTTGGTGTACGTTTCCATTTTAGGATACAATGGACCCTAGAGTCTGTGCACCCGGCTTTACTAGCATGCTAGCTAATGATGTTTTGTTTTGTAGTAAGATGGTTTCACCAGAATTAACCCTCAGTAAACATCTGCTGCTGAACGAGATACTCACTTCACGAGGTGTTTAAGGTCACAAAGATCCCCCATCTTCCAAATCGCCAGCAACCGGGGCTTTGTGAAACATCAAGCAGCAATGTATGCCGACGTCAAATCCATACGGAGCTGTCGGAAATGATCGTCGTCTCAGAGGCTCCGCTGCTGCTGCTGCTGCGCCCCGACTCCAGCATGGGTGAGTGTTGGTACGACCGAGTTAGCTCACATAGTTAGCCGAGAGTTGGTGGAGGCATCGAAAACCAGTAAACACGAGAACCAAAGCCTCGAAAAGTGTCCTACGTTTGCAAACCTGTAAATCAGAATGTGAATCGCCGTGAAGGATTGCGTGCATGTCTTTAGGATACCTTTTGTTCCACTCCCGGATCCTCGCAGAGTCTCTCCGGCTGTGGCTGCTGGGCTCAACATCACATGATGTGTGAACACAGCTGGCGCGAACCCTGGAGCGCACTGCGGGTCCCAGACATCCAGGACAGTTAACGTTTGATGAAATCTAAAACTTGCACTACCTTGGCAGTACAACTAAAATCCTGTGAGCACAAACGTGAAACTAAAAAAAACAACTTGTAATCACTGATTAAAGAACATGTGCATTTAAAACAGAGCGAGACTGATGGAAATCGAGGCTAAACAATTGCAGATAGGACTGAATTTATTTATATATCTCTATGAAACAGCTTGAATACCTAGAGTAACCTCTTCATAAGGTCATGGTGCTACACATGCCTGCACAGTAGATGGCAGTATGCATCTTTTACGGTTGGTTTGCAGCCCCTTCTGAAGAAGGAGGAGGAGGAGGAATAAAAAATAATGAATGGGATTTTTGTCTGTGCAGATCATTAGATTCTCAGTCATCCAGGTCATTCTAATCCCCCTTTTTGGTTGTCATCCAAGAGTTCTGAGCTGAGGAAGGTGAAAACGCCTTCATGAACCAAAAAAGGATCCCTATGTGTCCTCTGCTGGAGCATTTAGGAATGAATGGGATCAATTGAGAGTACTTAAGTGAGGGTAAGCAGAAAGCAGAGATGCTGACACAGACATGCTTGAACAATTCGGACAATATTCGAACCACCAAAAAGGACAATAACTGAGAACTGCAGAGAAATTCACTGGGGTCTTCGTATTCAGGACTTATACATGTGCATGGTTAGGAAACAGGCACTTCACATGCTGCACAAAACCGATTCCAAATCATTCCCTCAGGTAGGCGCTGCAAAGCACCGAAAGGCAAAAACAAGCAGACACAAAAGCAGTTTCTTCCCTCAGGCAATCCTTCTGATGAACAACGAAACCAGTTTATAATGACAGGTGCTGCTATTGTTAATGCTGTCCTCGGCTCCATTGCACCACCATCCACTTACCTTACATATTTAAATGCCAGTAATCTTGTAATTATAGTTAATACCTGTATTTATTCATCAGAACCTGCACTTGTGGTTCTACAGCTGTACACAGTGAAACACCCATTTTCCTTTCTTTAACCTGTTGTTTATATCCATGTGGGTTTTTTTGTATTTCTTGTACGCGTACATACATTTGGCTAATAAAACTGATTATAATATTAGTGAAAAGAGGTTTAAAAAAAAGGAAGAGGAACTAAATTAACAGATAATGAAATGCTACCACAACATGGGGAACAAACCCGTGACCTACAAAACACAATATTTACAGAACTGGGCACACCACAAGAGGACCACATTTGTTATATAACTATAAACCATCTCAGTGAATCATGCAAGAATATTTTACTAGAACTATATCATGAAGTTTGGGAGAGCAGAAAAGTGCCAAAGAAGGAGACTGTTCAGTTCCTCAAACCAGGAAAAGATTGCACAAACCAAACAATGAAATTGCCGACTGATTACTTTAACATCCAACATGTGTAAAACAATGGAGAAAATGATAAAAGAAAGGTTAACATATAGTACATAAAGGATACATAAAGGCCAGAATGGCTTTAGGAGAGGAAGAATACCATAGATCTGTCTCATGTTTAGAACCTGAAATATGAGAAGCACAAATACACAGAGAAGTTGTAATGGCTGTCTCCTTAGATATAGAAAAGGTACAAGATATTATGTGGAGAGAAGAATTATTAATCAAATGTTGTATATTAGGTGTCAAAGGTCAGATGTATAGATGGATCAAAGATCAAGGACTTTGTACTGGACAGACTGATATGAGCCAGAACAGGAAATATGTATTCAATAAAATTTGCTTTTGATAATGGAACACCTCAAGGAAGCATATTAAGCCCTTTGTTATTCTCCATAACTGATTTACTTGTGGCCATAAAACATCGCATGACATTTTGATTTTTGCAAATGATTGGACAATTTGAAACAGGTTAAGAAATCTGGAATTTATTGTAAAGACACTGCAAGGGACAATGACATAAGTAGAAAAACTGTCATATAAATTGTATTTTAAAATGTCAGTTGATAAGATGAAGACAATGTTCTTGACTAGGAATAAAGTTTGGAGTGAGATAATGACACTGATCTAATCAAGACTTGCAAAGAGTGAAATGATTTGATGAAAGAAATACTTGGTACGAGCATGTTCAGAAAGCATCAGACAATTACTAGATAGTAATTATTGTAATGAGGTGTTTAGTGGGAAGCGAATGAGGGACAGACAGTACTGCTTTGAAGACTGTATATAGTAGATTAATTAGGTTAATATGAGATTATGGTCGCTGGTCTCTCCAAAGTGAGATTCTGTTTATTATCAGGACATGAGATAATACACAGGTGCATTTAAAACAACCCCTTTAGTAGCAATACAGATGGAAAATGTTGCTGAAAATGATTTTAAAAAGCAAACAAAAAGCAGCTATTACTGGGTCACAGCTAGATTATCCAGCACGAGACACTTTAACACCTTCCTAAATGAAGCAGTTAACTGATGTGTTATTATTACTATTTGGAAACAGATTTTTTTAATTTTTATTTAAATTTATTAATGCAACATTTTAGTCTATTTTATCTATTTTTTCTAACTTCACTTTTGTCTTATTTAGCTTTTTCTGAAGTGTGACTAATTCTAACATTTCCTCAGTCCCTGTTTTATTAAGTTATTATCGTATACTGTAATGTTTGTAGGGGGTTAAGATATTGTTTTTACTATTTTTGAATTTCTATTTTTTTTCCTGCCTTTTTATTCCTTTTGTGAATGAATATTGTAAGCACGAGACATTTTGATCCACATTCCAAACCACTTGGTGGCAGTAAAGCACCAACCCATTGTTTGCCAACTGACAATGAACCTATTGTCTCCATAAGGCCTCAATACCTGCCAAGTGTTTGATTGGGGAGCAACTGGGGAGGTCTAGTAAATTCTACGTGTAAGACAGCACAGGCAGTGGAAGTAAAAGGTCTGTTGATGGGCCCGGTATTGTGCTGGCCACCTGCTCTACCGTAGCTTCTGCCAGAACCTGAGGTAGACCTGAGCAAATCAAATAGGATGCAGACGATCCTGTGATGTTGGTTAGTAACCACCAGAAAAACAAGCCGGTTTCATACAGATTTGCATTGATGGCTATAAGTCTAAGTAAGAAACAAATGCAAGAGATACAGACACAACATGGAAAGCAGATATTAAATCATATGTCTTCACCATGGAGTTTGTGGCACTTGGGTGGGTGGAGGAGGTTAGTCAGGAAAGGTAACTGTGTGCACGGATTTACTGCTACACTAATAACACTGAAAGCAGCAGAAATTGAAGCCAAACTATATTTAACAATATACATTTTGACTGTATTCATTAAATCATGCATTAAGGTTATGAAACACTATGATCATGTTGGAGAATGAGGGAATGAGGAAGCTGATAAGATAGAAAAAAGTGCTGACTGCAATAAGTAAGTAAATCTGGAAGTATTGTGTGGAATGGTTGAGTGTAAAAGCTTCATTCAGCAAGGAATAATAAAGTTATGGGAAAAAATACTGGGAAAAGCAACCATACTTGAAACACATGTCAAATACAAGCTTTGACAGGAGGGACAAAATGGTCATAACTGGCCGGAGACTTTGGAAATGGATGGCATGCACCTTGATGGAAAATGCATGTGTGGAGATAGACAAATTATGAATCAAGCTTTGATTAAAACAAATAAAAACAAGCAAGCAGGGCTGTCAGAAATTGAAGTCACAGATCATTCACTGAAATCGATGCTCGACATGAAAATGGTGAAGAAGCAACAAAACCTGTATTTTAGTGTCTCCACTCTGCTGCACTCTACAAACCTATGTCGGTGTAGTTCCACAAATGACCTGTGGGGGGAAGCAACACGCCTCTGCTGCGTCTGGTCTGTCGCACACTTTATTATCAGCAAAAGAAGAAGAAGCCTCTTGACACGCCGAAAGCGGCAGGAAGTTGAATTTCGCTGACGGGAGAATTTATCTTCTATTCTCAGTGTTGTTCGAGAATCTGTGCTTGCCCTTAGTGTAAGTTTTGTTGCTGGTTAGGAGCCATAATGTGACTTTAATTACAAAGAATGTGTCGTTATTACTGTCGGTTAGTGTTGTCCGTCAAGTGAGCTAACGCTACAGCTACAGGCCTAGCTTGCTGGCTGCAAAGCTAACGTTAGCTTAGCTCTGCATTTTTGCTGATTTGTCGGCAAAAGCGTTTGCAAGGCTAGCTGGGTTAAACTGCACACAATGATAATTTCAGACTGCGTGTTTTTGTCGCTTAATGTGAATTAATGGTGCGGTCTGACGGTGAAATGCGGGTGTTAATGGCGACGAGGCTGCTGTGTGATTTGTGATGCACTGTGCTTTTGGGTTGGACACGCTTTGGTGGCACATTGGTTAAGTAAATTCGTTGTTGTGGATGATTGGGTTACGTGGATGGCAAGTCTGGAAGACTTAGCTGTGTGTCATGCAACTGATTTGCTGGCAGGTGTTCTAAGAAGTGATCATCTGACAAAAACTAATTAGGAGCAAATATCCTGTGGTCTCTGCCGTGTTTTACATGCTCTGTGCCAAACATTGTGTCCAATCCAGTTGTTTTTGCTAGTTGAAATGTCCCCCTTTTAACTTATAGAATGTTTTATTTAACTTGTTACAAAGGGATTGCTGCTCTTTTATAGTGGCTGTAAAATTTCATTCATGTTAAGTTATATTTTTTAAAGATTTTAAGTCCATGGGATAATTGAAAATGAGGTGATTTTGGCACACTATAACCCATCTGTAAGGAATGTTAGTTACAGTATAAACAAGGATTTTACATATACTAAACACATACTGTCTTAACAATAGAAACATTTTTTAGCATTGCTATAATCCTTTTATATGCCAAGCCTGATCACACTGTAAATTACAAGCATTTTCTTTACCTGAAAGAAAGATTCGCAAGGAAATACTTTTTGCACACTGATGCACATAAAGAAGTTGTCGATGTGTATAAACTGGGTGACACAGCACAGCCTTGCTGATGGCAGTCAGTTTTTGACAGATGATCAACATTTGCATGATGCCTGCCACTAGTTTTTCTTGTTGAGTGGTTTTTGCCTGTTCTAATAATTAGCTTGCAGGTGGTAAAATTCTGTTCTCGATGCCAGTTGATAATTATGGTGGCTAAAGGTCGTATTGCATTTGTAACACAAAGTGGTGTTGGTTGGTTTCATGTCATGTTTGAACTTATGGCACAACATTTGTCAATCATCCATTGTAATGTGTTGTGACATCTGATGCAGATCAGGATTGCCACTCAAGATACACCTCTTAGAGGTGATTCTTCCTCTCTTCCTCTCTGGTCTCTCTGTTGATGCAGGGCTTTTAATGCAGACAGCCAAGAGAGAGGAAAACACAAAATTCTATCTTGCTCAGATTGTTATTAATGTAATGCAGTAAGTCCATTAGCATGTCTTTGACTCTTACCCCTGCAGTCAACCTGCTGTTGGTTTTTCATCCACAGCTGGTGTGGATGACACAGCTGTGAGGTTGTTGTGCTAATTTTAAAATTAGTACGAACAAGCTGCAAAGAAATGCTTATTATACAGTAGAGAGAGTAGAGTATATAGCTGACAAATATATTTTGATAAAATGTTTAATTTCCATGTAATGATAATTATTTGGATTTTTTAAATGACCTATGATTTCATAAACACCATTAACAAACATTGGTTTATTTTAAATTTCACCAGCTTAATTTGAATTTAGTCGCTACAGTCTAGTCATTGAGCCATATGGTTAATCATTTTAATGTTACCGTAGCGATACAAAACGTAAACTTGGACGCATAAATAATTATAATGAAACGATCTTACCATGATGCATGTTAAAAAAACAACCTAAACCCCAGAGGTGTATGGAGGTTTACTGGGGTGAAACTGCTGCAACGCACAGAGGTTAAGGTTTCCTGAGCTGGCCTGGACTGGGTATCACTGGATGGAGGTTTTTTGGTCTTGGAGCAATCTACTGGGAGTGTGGTACTCAGGTGTGAAACATGGGGGTTTTGACCGTAAAGCCTGTCTTGTAAGGGAAACTGCTGATCTGTGCCGGCTGCCTCCATCAGGGCTTTGGGTGTGGACAGAGGTGACGAGAGGCCCAGGCAGCCACGGACTAGCGAACCTCAGAGGACCTGCATGGAAGCCACGGGGATAGCGACAGAGGGCGCGGGAGTTCAGTTATCAAGGAATATTACAAGCTGTTCAGCGCCAGGGAGGGAGCAAGCTAGGGGTTTGGTTTTGCAACTAAACTGTTTGTCATGTGTTTTAATGACGATTGGAATCTGCTGTGTCCATAGCTGGTACATATTGCTGTTGTTTCATCGTACAGGCCGAATGTCAAGCAACAAATGAGGAGCACTGGTGAGATGACTCTTTATACATAGCAAGTATAACTGTTTCTACCAACGTGTTCCAAGAAGGAAAGGATGCTGTGGCCAAAGGACAAGGCAGGAAAAAAGGACTCTATTGCTATCAAATGAAGCTGGGCGCCAGTCTCTGGATGAACACACTGCAGCTGGGGTGTAGATTTCCAAACTGTACAATCCACAATGGTGTGCTTTTGCTGCATTAAATGGAGTATCTTGGGACTCTTGGCAGCGGTGCAGTGGAGGAACCTGTAGGAGGGACAACATCCTGGTTCCAGGATTTTTTTTTCCCCCCATCAAAAATATGCATAATGGAGGAGCCTGTCCAGTCAGAGGAAGCTGAATTTTCACCGTGGAGTTAGTCCAAGTTTAAGAGAAAAGCAACGTCATATTTAGCTTTGGTTATGAATGCTGGTGGGTTTTGTGATGGTGAACCACCTGGATATTTCGTTTAGTTAATCAAAACAGTTTCAAAAGTATTCCTAGAGCTAAAATATGGTTGCATGTTTTCGGGTAACAGTACCTGTAATGCAAATAGTAATTATTTATGCTAAACTTGCGAAATCAGTGGCATTATTAATGAACAGGCTGTGATACCCTTGAATTTTAAACTGGTATTTGTGGGCTGTAGTAAATGCCAGACATACGCAATTTTGGTTCTCTTGGCATTTGGTGAGACAGTATTTCTTGTTTGAAGATTAGTGTTAACAATGTACTGCTTGGTGCTTTCCAGCCTGTGGTTCTGAGTGACAGATTGGGAACTGCTTTCGTGGGATCAGAGCTGGTGCTGAAAACGCAAATCTAAATGGCATGGAGATAGGGTTTTACACTGCGCAGTTACTGTTTATCAGATGGACTGCCTTTTTTCCAAGTCTGCATCCAAAGACTTTGTTCGTGATGGATCAACAAGACTGCCCCACTCCACAAGCCACTCCAGTTGATCGCTTTGTTGGGTAAATAAGTGGAAATACCTGCTGGTAAACTTGAAAGTGGATTTTTTTTTTCACCTACCATTGTGACACACAGCCCCTGGATGCTGAGTCTTCTGTGGATTTTTATGTTCTGAGTGGTGATAGATGTTCAGTTTATCACCTTTCATTCCAGGTCATGTTCAGAACCAACCATGTTGTCCTTTCGGAGCCAGCACGGACTGCATTTTTTTGAATGTACCGGTGGAAGATGCACCAAAGTAGTGAGGAGTGTTGTGTGGAGTTTGATTTAAAGGTGGAGTCTGAGAGTCTGAAGAAAGATTGTTGAAATTTAGATAGTATACTTAGATGTAATTTGACAGATGTACATGTGCAGAGCATAAACTTGCATGTGTGCAAGCAGGCTTGGGATATGCTGAATACGCTGGGCAGATTGGTCCAAGCCATTTTTTTTCGGCTTTTTTTTTTGGTTTTTGCTTCTCATTTACAGAGCCAGGGCTGTGCACGAACACTGGATTTTTTTTTTTTTTTTTTTCAGCACACAAAACAAACAACTGGTGGACCTTGAAAAGATATTCACACAATTTAACAAATAGTTAAGTAAAGGTTTGGCTGAAAAGTGGATTTTGGTTCGTATTTAGGATCATTTTTTAGCTGTCACTTCAATTTGAAGGGCAGATGCCTTAAGTTGATGTTGTGTGTTGACATTTCACCAATTTTTATTTCGCAACCTTGTGTGTTTTGAAGGTGGCTGTTGTGGGCATTGATTGGAATGGTGTTCCTTGTCTCTGATGCCCTTCACTTTGCCTTCCTATTCAGGTGCATATTGGAATGCTGGGCAGTGACAGAGCTAGAGAAGCTCTGTTGGCAATAATATTATCCTATACCCTTCTGTCTGCAGGTGCTGTTGTTTTTGAGTCATCATGGCGGTCGTCATCCGTTTACAGGGACTGAGAGTCACAGCGGGTACTGAGGATATTCGCAGGTTCTTCACTGGCCTCAAAATTCCAGACGGAGGGGTGCATATCATTGGTGGGGATCGAGAGGAAGCTTTCATTATCTTTGCCTCAGATGAGGATGCAAGAAGAGCCATGACGAGGTCAGGGGGCGTAATTAAAGGCGCGCCTGTCATGTTACTACTGAGCAGTAAAACAGAAATGCAGGCGGTGCTTGAGAGAAGCACAAGAAATGCGGAGCTGGAACAAAAGAGGCGAATTGAGGAAAACACGAGAAGTGCTCGAAGGTCTGCGGACCCCGATGTGGGCCGGAGATCAGGTAGCAGATCGAGGATTACTCCTCCACCCCATCACCAGAGGGCTCCACACACAGATGACTTCACGTGCTTGTTTCTAAAAGGACTGCCTTTTACTGTGACTGAAAAGGAGATTGGTGACTTTTTCGGTGGTTTACGCGTTGTTGAAATTGTCATATTGAAAAATCGAGACGGCTCAAACAATGGGAATGGTCTCATCAAATTTGCGACAAGAGAGGACTCGGCGGAAGGCTTGAAGAGGGATAGGCAATACATTGGCTCGAGGTATATTGAGATCTCCCCAACAACGGTGAATGATTGGTGTCGGGCTACTGGTAGACCGCCAATGGCTGTCAACAGGAACGAGAACTTTGAAAGAGGGAGATCACCCCTTCGCAGTCAGAGGACTCCACCACATCGTGTAAGGTCACGATCACCTTTGGCCAAGAGGCATATGGCTCCCTCAGACGATGAGTACTGTGTCATGTTGGAGAATCTGTCCTTTGCAGTGGGAAAAGGAGATATAAAACAGCTCTTTCAAAATGCAAAGCTAGAGGACGACCAGATCCTGCACTTAAATGAGAGCGATGGGAAAAGAAGTAGATCTGCGTTTGTGTTGTTCAAGAGCCAGCGTGACTATTGTGAGGCTTTAAGTTTTGAAAAAAGAGAGTTTTTCAATCGATTGGTTTACACCCGTCCGATCTCAAGGGAGAACATGATCACCATCCTGGAGTCTCAGACTGTGGCTGTCCAACCTCCAGGAAACTCTGAAAGGTTTCAGGAAAGGCCTCCGCATTTCCCCAGCGCTCCTTATGACTCTGAAAAGTCCTGCGTGTTTATGCAGAGCCTGCCATTTGATGTACGAAAAGTTGAAATCATGGATTTCTTCCACGGGTTTACCGTCATGGAGGTGTGCGTGCTGCACGACCATAAAGGCGCCGGGGTTGGGAAGGCTTTGGTTCTGTTTGGGTCTGAGGTGGAGGCTATGAGGGCACTCTCTCTCAATGGACGACGGTTTCTGGGGTCGGAAATCATGCTGAAGTGCATTTCACGTTCTCAGATGCAGCAGTTGAGCGCCGAGCCACCGGTGGTGCAGGAGCAACAGCCAAGAGAGGAGCGGTACTCTGGGAGGAGAAGCGAGACGTCCTTCCCCCCCGGTGACACTTTGTTCTCTGACTTTAGGAACCCTCATGATCCTAATATGCCAGTAACTGATGCACAGGGTTCCTTCCATGGAGGCTTCGATTATGAACCTCATGCCGACCCTTTTCCTCCTGAGGACAGGGGTAATGGAGTTCGTGGTAGCTTGGGCTCCCCAGTGAAGCATTTTGATGGTCCCACCTGCGTGCAGTTAATGAACTTGCCATTCCAAATCAGAAGCGAGGAAATCTACGATTTTTGTTACGGATACCACATCATACCCGGGTCTGTGTCACTGCAGTATGAGCCGAGTGGAAGACCTAAAGGCTCGGCCACTTTGGTGTTCGAGTCCCGTCAGGAGGCGTTAACGGCAATCAGGGAGCTAAGCGGGAGACCAATAGGTCCTAGAAAAATAGTGCTACAGCTCGTGTGAAAGTGACTTTGCATTTTCGTGGCACCCAATGTGCCCCGACAGTGTGCTGTGGACATATACAGTGTTGACCGAGACATAACTGCCTTTCCAGTCATCCTTTTTTACTTTTATTTACATTAGCTTGGCTTTATGATTATGAGTAAAGTTGAATTTATATCTTAAAGTGCATTTTTCTTTATGGTGATTAGGCCGCGTGTTGACTACATCTAGGGTTTGTTTGGAGTAGTTGAGGTTTGGTTTGCTTACTGGAATGTTTTTTGTTAATATCCCGTCTGTAACTGGAAACACTGTAGGAAATGTAAATATATTTGTTGCACAGCATTTCTGTTTGTAATAAAAATACTTGGATGTGACTTGAAAGATCACTTTTCTCATCTCTCACTTAAAAGAAATAAATGCTTGCTGACAAATAATTCATACATACAGGGTGCAGGTTAATTACCAGGCAAAAGAAAACAGTTACTGCTAAGATTTAAGACTTAATTTATTGTTATATAAGTGTGTCTGTGATGGTGTATTGTGCTTTTATATACAGCATTTGCCTTTTATAAAAGTTCACAATAGAGATGATATAAAATAAGGTCACTGTTTATTTCAGATGCTGAACTCACGTGTTGTCTCTGATATGAAGGTTGTTCAGTATCATCAGCAGGTTTAGAACTAGTTCTCTTGGATTACTGGTAAGATACTGAAACACAATTCTGCCTCATCTGTGTGTAGCTTTAAAGAAAGTCATAAAGATGACAGAATTAACACATATGGACAATCCAGTACAGTAGATTTGAGTCCTTGAGATGTTTTATCAGACTTTAAAAAGCTGCAGGTTACAAATTCATTCAACATCAGTGACCTCCGATGACTATTCAAAAGCTGTTCATCATTAGTTATATTGTGGAAAAAAAACTTGATGAATTTGAGTTATTTCCTATGTGAGAACAGAAGAAAATGTTTTAAAAGGTTTCAGGTTTTCCTCTTAGTAAAAAAAAAAAATTCTGAACATATTAAGTAAAATATGTTTTTACAAATTCAAATAAATGATGGAAAGCTACCAGGTATGTGAACAGTAACACCGGAAATACCTAAATCTGGCAGCATTCTAGGGTTTTATGTGTTTGTTAAATGTGAGCACAGATCCACTTTGTAGAGATGATGCATGGATTGCTTTAAAAATGTATTTTAAGGTGCTTGTGGTGGGATTTTCTACCCTTGTGGGGTTAAAAGATGTGTAATGTAACCTGTATGTAGAGCACAAGCAGTTTGCAGTGTTAGACATACAATTATGCCCAAAGTTATTGATACATGTGCCAGATTTTGCTCTATTTTGAAATTTTATTCAACAAAATGGGTCCTCGGGCAGGAAATGACCAAAACAAGAGACAAGATGGTAACGTACTGTGTAAAAAGTTTTGTCCTTCATTTGTTTAACATTTTTATTGAGAATTCTACACCAAAGTTATTCAACCATTTCTCAGTTGTAGTAAAGCTTTTATTTTCCTCCACATTAATTGAACAGTTCCTATAATCAGTCTTCCTGATTATCTCTACTGGGATTTGGTTCCTCCAAGTGTCCATCTGCAGCTCTTGGAGCTTGAAGGCTTCCTCTCCATCACTCTGCTCTTCAGTTCCTCCACAGGTTCTGGATGGATTCAGGTCTGGACTCTGGCTGGGCCGCTCCAACATCTTATTGTTTGCTCTTCACCACTTTGTTTCACATCATCGTCTTGTTACAAGCTCCAGTGCTGCCCAAGGACAAGTTTTATGTTGTCCTTTTTATGATGCTTTGCTTTGTGGCCAGTGGACCATGAAAACACTTGTGTCTGACTTTATAGGTTTATATATATAAAATGAAAGCAGCAACAACCTTCTCTCTGTGACAGACCTTAATAACAAGCTTTTCAGTTTAAATCATGACTTGTAGTTGTCAGGTAACTCACTAGATAACTACTGCATCAGCTGTATTTAATTGATTTGGAATGGTAGAGAAACTTTTTTTTTTTTTTTTACAAAAATCTTTGAAGGAGTATAAATAATTATAAATAGATAATTTAAAAAAAGAAAGATCATTAACGTCTCTACCATCTTTTGTCACGTGTTTATGCCATTTCCAGCCAGAAGAGACCTCTTGGTTAATAGAACTCCGTAAATCAAAATTTGGAATAGCTGACTAACCAGAAGTTCTATGTTCGGCTTTTACTTTGAAATCCGGAAGTCAGAAAGTTTTCGACCAACTTGACAACCGCTGAGGTGAGCAGGCAGAAAACCACGCTGAGAGACTTTTTTGTGGAAAAACAGGTAAATAATCTGAATATGTCGTCTTTAAAATGTTGAAAAGACAGAAGTGAGAGCTGGTTAGCGTTGTCCGTGTGAGTTGTCACTCCAGCGCTGCGAGCTTAAATGACGGTTTAGTTCACTTTGAACTCCCGCATCATCGCACGGTTGCGTTTTCCATCACTTTAACTAGCTGGCGTGGATTTGATGAGTTACCGACATAAAACAGCTTAATTTACAGATTATTTAATGAGCAGTGACTCGTAAACGTGAAACCGAATCGCTGATGCCACCGTTAGCCGTCTGCCGTTATCCTGCCGTTCACAGATTCCTGCCATTGAACGCAGCATGATGAGCAACGGGAGGCAGACACCTGTTTACCAAAGTTACTGACTTAGTTTACAGTTAAACTACAGAAGGGTTTTAACTAGTTGTGTTCACAGATAAGTGGTTTTTGGGAGGCTAGCTTACAGTTAAGATGAAGTTATGTTGTTTGTGTAGCCTGTGCAAAATGTACATTTAGCTAGCTGCTGTGCTACATCCAGCCTGGTGCGTTTAAAGTCATTAGCCGTTTTTTTGTTGTTTCAGTTTTTTAAAGAACTTAGTTTGATTTACTGGTTCGTTTACACAACATACTTATGATCTTTATTTCAAATTGAATAATTGTCTGTCTAGAATTGGGGGGAAAAAATCAGTTGGAGCCACATTTTTACATCATAATCCTTTTATATGTCACAGAGTACAGTGACTGAGAATTGTAGGCATTCCTCACTAACTTACTTTTATTACTCAAGTAAAATAGTCAAACCTTTTATTATTCATACCCATGAGAAATGTAGATATGTAGTGACATTTCATTTGACAAAGAGGTTTCTTTCTGCTGGAAATGGCATAAACAAATGATAAAAGATGATAATACATTGTGTTAGAGCAGTTGATAAGACACTTTTTTCACATTTTCCATAAAAATCTCATGTCTCAGATAAGTGCCATAGCCGCTATTTGCCACCACGTGAATCAAACTGTTAATATATATGTTAAGAAGCTGCTTCTGGGATTTCTGCCCAGCCAATCCTGGGTTTGAAAAAAATATTTTTAAAAAACCATGCATGTGTTAATGAAGGCTAGCCTCGCTTTGATTTAGATGTCGACACCAGAACTGCTGAGATCCACCAGGATGCTCTTTCACCTCGAATCCTTGCACCTTCTGATCCTTTGCGCTGTGGCCACTGTCCCCTGAAAGCACTTGGAGACGACTTTATAGCCCGTACATGTACTGTGAGCAGCCACAATGCAAAACTCACAGTAGCTCATGGAGATCTTTTGTTTAAATCGTGGCTTGCAAATGACTAGTAACTGACTGGAGAACTGCTGCATCGGCTGTTCTCGGTTTACAGTCGACTAAAATTGTCTAGAGCATGGTGGAAATTGCACAGAACATTTGGAATGGTATAGAAGCTGCATTTTCTTAGAAAATTTCCAATTATTTCAAGTCACATGAACAATTTTGGACTTGGCACTTTTAGTAACAGGTAAAACAACTAACACTAAATGTCATTAGCACCTTTAACACAATATTTTGCTGTATTTTGTTTATGTCTTTTCCAGCCATCAGAAATCTGTTAGTCAAATATAAATTCACTACAGATCAAAACTCAGCCTTAGTATGAATAATTTTAGAATCAACTGTGTGCTTCTATGAGTAAAGCACAACTCAGTATAGATGTAATGAGCAGGCCTTGTGGAATACAAGTAGGTTTAAAACATGTTTGAACTTTACTGATAACAGGATGGAGGTATCAAGAAGAAGAATCCTCCAAAAACACCTGGAGCCGGCCAGACCTCTGCGCCGCTACGTCCATGCTGAGTTTGGCGACTACTTGCCGCTACCTGGTCAGTCAGGGATGAAATTACCAGTCAGAAATATATTATATTCATATTTAATGTTGTGTTCATATGCAAATCCTGTCACTTTGTTTAGAGCCTCAAATAAATGCTGCTGCATGTCCGCAGACGCTGACGAATCAGGAGGTAAAAAAACAATATTTTCAGGTCGATGTTAGCTTATTATTCTAGCAACAGAAGCGTTATGATAGACAACTACCAGCTTGATAAATTACTTGAAGAAATATGTGAATAATCAAAAATGGTTGCCCTCTTTAAAGTTAAAAGAAATGTAATCAGATTATTTAAGGAGTTGATTCTCAAGCTTTTCTAAAATGTTGCACTTGATAGACGAACATCGCCATCGAGCAGTTCTGCAAGATCATCAACCTCCACAAGCAGCAAAAAGGTAAAACACAGAATGTCTTTTAATGATGATGACTCTTATTGTAATGCTTACAGTAATGAAGGTAAATACATCAGCGGTGGTTGAATTCGCCGGATTGTAAACTCCTATAATGTTGCTTTCATTTCTAGCTAGAATATCTTACACAAGGGATTTTTTAATCGGCCTGGCCAGTTGTCCTGAGGCCAAGAAGAAGCCAGAACACTTGCCAGAGCACCCCATAGTCTTAACCGAGGCAGTAAGTTGGTTGTTTGTATTTACTTTCATTGTGATGTGTGTGCTATAAGGTTAAAAAAAATAAAACTGTGCTGTCTGGATTTATATAAAATGTACCTTAACAGAGAGACCCTGGGAACCTGAATTTTCATGAAATGAGGTGCAATGGTGATGGAGAACATGTGTGAGCTGAAACAGGTACAGTACACTTAAATGATATACCTGGGCTTTAATTGTGTTTTTGTTGACATTTATATCAAATTTATTTTAAAAATATCTGCATTTAATGGGGTAAAAATGAGCCAATACACCATCTAATGTTTGAAATGATCCTACTTCATCTTCTTACTTCCAGTACGTACTATAACTACACTATAACACCCATAAAGTACGCAGTGTTGCATACAGTCAGAACATCGTGCGTCGCCACCTTAGACTTTGACTTCTTTGCTCATATATCCGTCGCAGTCTAAAGTCTAAAACCACCTGTCTGCATATCTGTTGCTTCTCAGAGGATTGTGGGTCACAATGGCCAGAAAATGTCTGACTCTTACTTACTACTATACTGGTACATAGTCAAACTTTTTCCTCTTCCTTTGATTCTCCAGCATGTTAGATTGTCTTCATTAAGACCTAAATGACATTTAGACTTCTCTGCAAGGGCTAATTAGTTTTTGACTTTTGTCCGATGCCTTTTTTCTAACATTAAAGATTCTTAGGCGCTAGAGGCAAAGTGAAGATGCCTAAATTTATTTTTGAACTTGAAACAAAGGAACAATGACTTGAGTGTGTTGTCTTGATAAAGTCACCAACATAAACAGTATAACAGTAATTTGTCTTTTTCTATTTTCAGGGTGGCAGAAAGGCTTCGCTCACCTTACCGAAACTTGCACAGGTCTTATTGTTTACTGCTGAGAGTGTTTGTGTGTTTTTTTCTTATTATTATTATTTTCTCTTCTTTCTAATATTTAATTTAACTCGTGACTTTTTTCCATTTGCGCACATGAACCTGGTGACTGTTGCTGTGGCGGCATGAGTGTGGCATTATGGCTTGACTTTCTGCTGTGTGAGATTTTGTTGACAGTACAATATTTCTATTGTATAAAAGGATTAATGAATACTTTTCAACTGTGGTGACAATGTTTTATTTAAAGGAGAGTCAGCATTTCTCTTTATGCTGTAATAAAACAAACCCGACTTGTGAAAATCATTCATTAGTTGGGGTTGCGTAACCATTGGGATTTAATGCGTCTTACTGAGTATGTTAACTTCTAGGACACTTTTATAACCTGCAGGGAATTAAAATTAAAATATGCAATAATATTATACTTATTTTAGCCATGTAATTATAATGCTTGTAGTGACAAACATCACCCAACCATCAGTTCTGTTGTGTATTTTTGTCTTTCTGCTATTTTCTGGCACACAGCTTCACTCTTATCACCTAATTCAGCCTCAGCTGGCGGCGGTTTGGACCAGAAAAACTTAACTCCAGCATCAAAAGTTTAGCATTTAGCAGCGAAAAGCCTGATTTTGGTGGTTGGTGGAGAAAACGGCATAAATGAGGATGATTTCTGGAGTTTCTGTTTCATAGTCATGCCAAACTTTGATTTATAGTAAATATTTGTTTATTGATAAGTGTCTACTGGCTGGAAACGGGGCTGCAAGGTGGATCTGTGGTTAGCACCATTGCCTCGCAGCAAGAAGGTCACCAGTTTGCATCCCAGTGAGGCCACCCGGGATCGTTCTGTGTGGAGTCTCCATGTTCTCCCAAACATGTTGAGGTTAATTGGTGATTCTAAATTGTCCGTAGATGTGAATGTGAGTGTGCTTGATTGTCTGTCTCTTAAGTGTGGCCCTGTGATAGACTGGTGACCTGTCCAGGGTGTCCCCTGCCTTCACCCTGAGTCAGCTGGGATAGACTCCATCCCCCCATGACCCTAGTGAGGATTAGGAGGTGCATAGATAATGGATGCATGGATTTATGGCTGGAAACAGCATAAACAAGTGACAAGATCTAATAAAACACTTTAATGAAAATGAGCAAAAAAGAAAACAGCATAGAAACAGCTAATCATTGATAATTAGCATCTCTAACACAATGTCTTACATTCCTTTGTCGCTTGTTTGTGTCATTTCCAGCCAGAAGAAGCCTATTGGTGAAATGAAAATGCACCATAAAGCAGAATTAGGCATGAGTATGAATAATTTCAACAAGTGAACATCTTCTTATGTGTGTGCATGTTATTGCTAAAAGCAGTAGATATGAACAGACCACAAAGATGCTCGTTTTACCACGACTGGGTGACGTCTTCATAA
The DNA here is from genome assembly GCF_000690725.1 of Stegastes partitus. NCBI lineage: Eukaryota > Metazoa > Chordata > Actinopteri > Pomacentridae > Stegastes > Stegastes partitus. The sequence goes on along the minus strand of NW_007578144.1, from coordinate 15,682 downwards.
CTTAACGGGCTTAAAGTTTATAACCATAAAACACAATGAAGATGTTTTATCGACAATATGAGACCTTTAACAAACAGCACAGAGTCAGTGTTTGGCAGGACTTTCCTTGTTTAGATTTGCATTTAGTACTATAAGAGCAAAGTTGTGTTCTGGTGTGATTTAATCACTTTCATAATGTGTTTACTGAATGTGTCTTTTATGTATATGTTAGGTTCAATATATATGTATGCTTTAAAAGAAAATAGATGGTGTGGAGATGCCCTACCCTAGCTTACCCTGCAATAAAGTGTTAAAAGGAGCTTGAGTTAGGAGCTCTACTGATGGGTTTTAGTGTTTGGAAGTTAACACATCATCATCATCATCATCATCATCATCCAGCTATAACTGTTTTTATGAAGCATCCAGGAATTATAAGTGGTTAAACAACTCTGTGCTTTCCTTCCTTCCTCTGCTAGTAAATAACTGCATGTCTGCTGGTTTCAGTCACCTCTACGTGACCGAGGGAAAGTAATCTGAGTACTGTGGTTACACAAAACAAAAAAATGGACTTTCACCAAATGGAACCTTTAACTAGCAGCACATAATCAGTTTATGGCAGGACACCTCTTTTTAAGAATTTACATTTACATTCACAGTAAAAGAAAAAAAGGTTGTAGCATTTTTATGATTTAGTGACTCGACCGCCAGTGAAAGCCTTCATAAAAGTCTTAAAATCTAAAAAGTTCATGTGATCAGTGAAGCATTTATCACAGACGGAGTGTTTTACAGATTCACACTCAGAACAGAGAGGCCATACAAATAAAACCAAAGTGTGAAAATGTTGGCTCACATTGTGTTCTCGTCTTCGGCATCAGACTTCTCGTGGCTCAGAAACAAGTAAACAAATGGCAAACGAACAACTAAAAAATAAACCCAACTCTGTAGATGATGCACATCCACCCATTTAAACCCAGTTTTCTGCCACTTCTTATGGTTGCAGTTAAAAGTCCCACAAATTGACTTGGTAGGGTATTAATATAATAACAGTAAACAATAAAGGCTTGTGTAGGTGTGTGTGTGTGTGTGCATATATAGAGACATGTGTATGTATATATATGTATGTATAAGATTAATTTTAGAATTAATTTTAAAATTATACCACCACCCAATGTCAGGTTTATGACACAGCAGAATAATAATAAAAAATATAAGAAAATAAAAATATATTTTAAAAAAATACAAATATAATAATAATAAAATATTAACAATTAAAAATAATGTGGTAATATAACCCAAAATGTGTTTGTAGAAGCTCTTTAAATGATATTTATTCATTCTAAAATATAATTAATATTGTTATCCTTGACTTTTCAAATTTACTGTTTTGCAAAAAAAATTTAAAAATAAAAAATAAAAAAAAACAGTCAAGCACATCATTATTTCTTGATGAAGATGTCAAATTATAGTTAGTTACTCGCCTTCCTGAACAGAAAAATGAGTTTTAGTGGTTGGATGTGTGCATGTGGTACATAAATGTGTAACTAAGTACAAAGACATATTTGTATTTAGAGAGAAGTTCTCACATCATTATCATCCGATAATTGAATTAATGTCACAAAGCTTTCAGGAAACTTGCTTCAGCTACTTTCACAACTCTGTGCTTTTCCCTCTGTGGACATCCCTGAGCGGCGGCACGTCCGCTGCTCCCGGTCACCTCTACGTGACCGAGGAAAAGTAATCAGATTACTATCGTTGTGACGCTTTTGACGCAACCGGCGTGACATCAGAGTGGGCCGGCGCTGCTCGTCACGGTGCCGGACGTTCACGGCGGCTCTAATTTGTTCTAATCGGAACGGAACAGCACTTTCAAGAAGAACCTGTCGCAGGTGAACCGAACCTGCGGAGCGTGTCTCATCCCTCCGAGCTGCTGGTTCGTCTTTAAGGTAACTCTGGAGCCAGTTCTGTCCTGTTTCCTCCTCTGGGAGCTGAAGTGCTGTGTCTGCATTAGTGGGTTTATTTTTTATGTTTTTTAAAAAAGCCTGAATTGTGAGAGTTTTCCACCCGGATGTCCTGTGAGGTGAACTCCTGCTCAGCTGAGAGCTCACTGTCACTTTCTGTTGGTCTCCTGCAGCTGCCGGTTTCTCTTCTGGATCCTTTTCTGTTCGCAACCAGCTGCTGTCAGGAAGATGGAGCCGAGCGACGAGCAGCGCAGCGCGTCGAGCAGCAGGTGAGAAGCTCCACACAAGATCACGTCCTCGGTTGTTCCTCATCCGTGCGTCCCCGCTGCACAGGTCGCACCAGCAGCTGATCGCTGCAGCTCTCTTTAAGGCTGAAGTGAAACAAGTTTGGGTGAAATGAGGAAGCTGCAGGGTGCGACAGGAATCCAGGAAATTGACCTTTCTCCTGGGCGGATCAACTCCTTTTTCCAAACTAATGACACATTCAGGACACAACCCCGGGAGCTGAACACAGACTGAGCTACTGCAGACATGAGTGAAGTCAACAGAAAGTGAAATGAAACCAGCAACAGCTTAACATTCATGTAGAAAAGGTTTAAAAAAAAGTTTTTTGAAATATTTAAATAATTTTTGCAAATGTTCTCTGGTAAATTCCACAAAATAGAAATAAATGTCCATATATATATATTAACATGTATTTATAAAAAATATTTTTGTGATTAAAACCATAAATAATATCCACATTAAAAACCTTTTATTTATTTATTTATTTTCCCCAAATGTGTAGTTCTTTTACATTTGACTGTAAAATACACTATTTCCTTTTTTTTTTAAATTTTTTTTTTTTACAGTTTGAGATTTTTTTCCTATATTTATATCTTTAAAAATATTATTATTATTATTATTATTATTTAGAATTTTACACTGTTTGGAATTATGTAAAAGAAAAATTATGTATGACAAGAATCACTTTCTCAGTTTTTCTCAGTTTTTGTTCAGTTACCGATAATATCCAGCAAAATCACAGAATCACTATTAATTTATATGTTAACTATTTAAAAAAAAAAGAAAGAAAACAGGTCAAAATTGTGAGAAAATCAGTATTTTATTTTATTCTATTTTTTTAAACAAATGTTTAGCTCTTTTACATTTAACTGTAAAATATTGCACTGTTTTTTAATATTTTATTTAAATCAGTATTTAAATGTAGATTATTACAATTACAGTTTTTTCTGTATTATGTCTTTAAAAAATTATATTGTTATTGTTATTTATTTATTTTTTAAATTTTACCCACATTTGGAATTATGTGAAAGAAAAATTATGTATAACAAACGATCTTTTTTAAAAAAAAAAGTTTTTCTCAGTTTTTGTTCAATTACAGATAATAGCAAGCAAAATCACAGAAATTAGTATTCATTTACATGTTAATTTTCTAATAAAACAAACAAACAAACAAAAAAATGGCAAAAACTGTGAGAAAATCAGTATTTTTAAAAATCATAATTTATTCTTCTACAACATTTTACTGTAAATTACATAATTTGTTGTTAACTGTGTTTAAATCAGCAAAAATATTTTTGTTTTTACAAATATTTGCCTTTATTTGAATGAGAAATTGCTGTTGTTATTATTTAATATCTGTTTACTTCTCTCTTTTAGCCATGTTTTTGTGCACAACCCACACCTGGACACAATGAAAGACGACATCCTCTACCACTTCAGTCTGGGAACTAAGACTCATGACCTTCCAGCGATGTTCGGCGATGTCAAAGTAATGAGTTTTCTTACACTCGTCTGTGAAACAAAATACATCCTCCACAATTATCTTCACATTATCTAACTATTATCTAACATTTCTGTGTCTTTTTGTGTGTTTTATTGTAGTTTGTGTGTGTCGGAGGCAGCCCCTGGAGAATGAAGGCTTTCATCGAGTACATTGCTGCTGAGCTGGCTATGGAAGACCCAGAGTCAGAATACCCAAACATCTGCGCCGGAACCGACCGTTACGCCATGTACAAAGTTGGACCTGTGCTCTCCGTCAGTGTACGTAGGGACAAAACTCAACATATGAGCATTTTATCCCATCTGTTTTTACTTATTTTGGCATAAAACAAGGTGAACTGTGCACTTGATGCCTTCCTGGGGGGAAAAAAGTGAAAACTGTATGTGTGCTTGATCTTGCAGCATGGGATGGGCATCCCGTCTATTGCCATAATGCTGCATGAGCTGATAAAGCTCCTCCATCACGCACACTGCACAGATGTTACTATTGTACGCATTGGGACATCAGGTGGAATAGGTAAGTGTGTTGCTTTGTTACCTGCAGGGGCAAAAAAAAGCAATGAACACTTTGGAGTTACCTGTTTTGTTCAGCATTAGTTGATAAATTAATCAAATGTGCTCTGATTTTCATCTTAGTTGCAAGTACTAATAATGTGGCTCATCTCACTCCTCATCTTTGCTTTTCAGGACTTGAGCCCGGCACTGTGGTTGTTACCAAGCAGTCTGTGGATGCCACCTTTCTGCCCAAGTTTGAGCAGGTGATCCTGGGGAAGACGGTGGTGCGCAACACCGACCTGGACCAAGGCCTGGCCGAGGAGCTGCTGCAGTGCAGCAAGGAACTGAACCAGTTCGAGACGGTGATCGGCAACACCATGTGTACACTGGACTTCTATGAAGGTATGAGTTCTGAGGGGGGGATGCTATGAAGAGAGATATATGGGTTAGCAAGGTATCTTGAGTTTTCAATCTCACAAAGGGGACTGTTAACCTGCTGGGTCACCATGGCAACTGATGCTGCCCAGCTAACCTTGTTCTGAGCAGAGTTTGGGACAATAATCGGCTCTAAGAAGTTCTTTTCTGGACCGTAATCTCTCTGAGTGACACAGATTCTCAACCAAGGGAATTTTTATTGCAACTGTGTTGAGTGGTACGCTTGTATTAACACCAACCAAAGCTGTGCAGCTACAGCAGCGCAAACTGCACTCATAGGGTTGCCATGGAAACCCTCATGTATTCAACTGGTCAAACGCATAAATGTCTTCTACAAAATTTTACAAACTGATATTGGTTTTAACAGAATCACATTAGAAATAAGCAGCTGCAAAATTATAACAGTTTTCTACCAGAATTGTTCTCTTGCAGCACTTTTCATGTGCTAAATTTTCCATAACTCTCTATTATAGCAATCTATTCCTTTGGACTTACATAGGCGACATGCGATTGGTCTATTTTGTGTGAATGTGTGGAAAAAAAAGGGTCACATGATACATCAAACTTCCCCTTTTATGCACGCAAAACCTAGAAAGTTTCTAACCACTGTAATGACACCCATTATTTCTGATTGCGGTTTTAGGTTTTGTTGAGCCAGCTAACACAGATAAAGCCTGACTATGTTAAATTTGTGTTGGTCAGTGTATTGTCTGCAGACATGTACGGTCTTTTACTTTGTTTCTGTGTTTTCTGTCTGTTAAAAACGCAGGTCAAGCCCGTTTGGACGGTGCTTTCTGCGCCTACACTGAGAAGGACAAACAGGACTACCTCAACAGAGCCGGCGAGGCAGGAGTCTGCAACATTGAAATGGAATCATCGGTTTTTGCCGCTATGTGCAAACTGAGCGGTCTACGAGGTAAGAAATGATCACAACAGAAAAATGTTCTCAACCCAGGATGTTGTTTTGCCTCCTGAATGATGTGTTTTTTGTCGTGTGAAGCGGCCGTGGTTTGTGTAACGCTACTGGACCGGCTGAAGGGGGATCAGCTGAGCAGCTCTCATGAAGTTCTTCGCAACTACCAGCAGCGGCCTCAGATTCTTGTCGGCAGCTACATCAAGAAGCAGCTCAAGGCCAAAGCGCAGCGCAGCTAAGTGCAAACTGATACGCAAGAATACGTCAAACACTGAAAACATGATGCACCGCAATAGTTTTTTTCTGTTCCTTCTTCACTGATCACATGTAGCTTATAATAGTTTCACAACAATCAGGATAATTTTTAATTATACTTTCTATTTATGCGTTGATTTAGTTGATTGAGTTCACCTTTATAATTAACCAGCATGCACTGCTTCACTTTTGTTTCCTTTTGTATTTGACTTCAATACTATTTAACTGAGAACTGAATGTAATGTAGCATCCCAAGTCGACCAAACACGTCTTATTTAAGGCAGTTTTTATCTGACGGGTAAAGTTTCGGATCCATAAAACCTCATGAGTGTTTGTAAGTCTGACCTCACAATGGTGCAGCAAGAGGCGCACTTTGACTGTTATTCGTGAAATTCTCCTTGTTTCATAATGCAAAAAAAAACAACAACACTGATGCTGATGCATTTGTCTCCTGTTGATGGTTTCAGTTGTTATAAAACTTGTTTTATTCACAATGTCTGTTTTTTGAAAAAGATTTTGCTTTTGTATTTTTTTTTCCACTCAGAACCCAAAAATTGCAACAAAATGGCATTTATTTTGCGAACAGGGTCCACTGTATGTAAAATAAATAAATAAAACGTATAAGTTAAGCTGTGTGCAGTGACATTTGTTTTGTCTTGCGGCGAATTAAAGTCGTAAAATTTCACAACATACAGATATGAAAACTCTTCATGCATTACTCTTATTTTATCATTTGAAGCAGCATCTTTCACGGTGTCAGGATGAATCCTTCAGAGTAATATTGAGCAGCTTTAGTGAAAAAGAACTGAAGGTTAGACGGTTTTTTATTCTTGAAATAGGGTCTGCCTTACTTTAGCAGTTAGAAAAATGGTTGTACAGGCCACATTTTCAAACGTTTTACAATAGGAGGACGTTATTCATATGCATGCTGCTGCCTCGCTCTCTATATCCAACTTGTTGTCCTTCATTAAACCAGAGAAGACAGCAGCAATGGTGTGTTTTATTTAGAAAGCAGTACTGCATAAACTCCCTTCTTCCTTGTATATTGTTCTATTACTTGCCAACAAATGCTTCTTGCTCATCTAAACGGCTCCTATAGAGGATTTGCTGTGAACTTGCCAGAACAGCCTTCTCCTATTCTGCTCCCTGGTCATGGAGTAACCCTTTAGAACTCACTGGAGCTTCGTGATTTTGCCTCCCTGAGAGTTCAAAGCTCTGAACAAAAGATGTGAAACTGAAGAGTGCCGTCGCTGTTCCTGAGCTGGAGTTTGTTTTGTGTGTCTTTGGTCCCTCGGTTGTTCTCATGTGCTTTACTTTTGTCCCATGTTTGTTGCTGTCATGCTCCATTTTTATGATTCTTTTCCAGCATTATAATGTTGAGCCTTTGTGGCCTGGTCTCCATTTAAAACATCCCAAGGTTCAAGAAATAAAAGATGATCTGTAATGAATTTTGCTGCTAAATGATAAAGAGTATAAGATTTTTTTCATCTTACATCAGCCAGCTTCTGGGAGCAAACGTTTATTCAGACATTTTATTGAGAATAAACATCATTTTCAATTCCCACAGAGATGTGTTGAGATTTTTGGACTTCCTTTGTTCATTAAAGTCATAACTGCACTCCACTTTTTCACTCTTTGTAGTTCAAAACTGACGATGGATGACACATTCAGATGTTAAAATTGATCTGAACAGTCTGACTAATAGCGAGCGTCATTGCTAACCTTTTTTTTTTTGTTCAGTAGGCGTAGGCTGGTCACAGCACACAATCCTACACAACTCTAGAGAAGTCAGTATTCTTAAGTCTGTTTTCTTATATAGAAACTGCGAGATGTGATCCGGCATGTTCTTAATGCTTGGGCTTATATTCAAACCAGGCAATGTAAACGTGATTTATTATGTTGTAAGTAGAATTTCAGTTATGTTTTGATTACTACTGGCTGCATTGGGCCTATTTTCACATAACCACATGTCTCAAGTGTAGACTTTTACCAACATATTGGCCTATTTATCAACTTGTTTTGTGACTGTGAGTGTAGATTTCAGACGGGGTGCATATTTAGAACATTTATCTTCCCTCCCTTCTCAAACATTACCTTGGCTTCACTAATTTACTTGAGAAAGGACAAAACTTCCACAGAACTCCAATGGAAAAAAGATGAAATTAAATATTTTAAAGCACAGTTTTGCAATATCTCCGTCCAGGTTTACCCAAAGTTAGGTCCTCCTAATTAAAAAGAACAGATAAAAAAATAAAAAGAGTACATTTTCTACATAATCACCTCAATAAACCCCTGTTTCTTTTAACATCAGTGTTCTATCAGAGACTTTCCATAGTGTTGCTCTTAATAGAACATCCTGAAAACAGCGTTAAATAAAAAAAGATGACTTGCAGCTGACTTTCAACAAATTACTTCTTATTCAATTCATCACTCAAAACACCTGCTTATCTTAGTTTCCATGATCTCTTCATCAAAACGCACACTGCCCTTAATTATCGTACATAAACGTGCCTTGGCTCCCACATCCACCACAAACTGGTGCATAAAAATTCATCATAATGCAGACCATTCTCAAAAAAAACAACAAACTCTACGCCCATGCTGCGACCTGCGCTTTATTAGACTTCAGCCCACAGTGGATGCTGCTAAAAAATCGCTTTTGCGCGTCAGAGGAGAGAGAGAGGAGGGTCTCCTTGCGCGCTCCCGTGCGTGCGCACCTCCTGCTATCCGATCCAACCCCCGTCTATTCGCTGACTCAGTGCCTTAAGCAGCATCACCGTTCACCAGGACAGAGCTACAGCATCCTCTGCGGAGAAATACATCAGCCATGGCCAAAACAGCGACCGGTAAGCACGATGAGACTGATTCTGTTCAAAAAGGCGGATGAAAGGATGAATGAAAGAATGGATGGATGGATGAGCTGGAGACAGGTGCATCCTTTCTGTGTGGTGTCGGCCTACCGGCTGGTGGCCGCTCTTCTGTAAAGGCTCTCCTGAGAAATACTCTTATTTGAACAAAATAATGCTGAATTAAATTATCTTTTGAGGTTTGTCCACCGATTTGGGGCCTTTTGTGTGCGCACACGAGCAGAAATGTGCGCCTCCACGCCGAGCATCCTCTGCTCCTGAAATGTCTCCTTTATAATCCTCATCTGTGCAAATCCTCGCCCGCTTTTTTGTCTCATATTGTGTAACATTATGTAATTAGGCGATGTGGATTGTACCTTTAGAGGGATTTATTTACAGCGCTGCACCTCCAGTTCATGCTACAGCGGCCCCAACATGCAGCATAATGCAGACGGACCCCACCCAAGATGCTGGGCTGCTGATTATTTAGCCGACAGCAGAGCTCAGAAGGCTTCATCTGCTTCCACTCAAACCTCACTTTGCTATTAATAAACCTGTGCAGTTGGGTTTTTTTTTCTGTTTTCCTGAACAGGATTGATCTATCCTTTCATTTATATGGAATTGCTCCTTTTATTCTCACATTGTCAGGGATGCACCAGCAGCTGTAGCAGATGTTCTGGCATTTACTGTGCAAAAAGAAAATGTGCTTTTACCTTATCACAACACTCTTTATTCCTTAGCCGTCTTATAATATTAGATAAAAGCTAGATTGCATCAATTTGCCACCCCAGCTGATGGTCAGTTATTGTTCCAGGTCAGACATTGAGCATATTTGTTTACATGGGTTTGCTCAGCTTTTGCATACAAGTCTAAAACACAACCTGTATGTAAGCAGTGCATTTTAAAAAAAAAAACACAACACGGTGCACCGGCTGGCTTCGTCGTGGTGGCGGTGTGGTGGAGCAGACAGGTGTAGGGCAGGGTGGGAGGCAGGCCAGCCCTGCAGCAAGAGGCCGCCTCACACGCTGGCCTTTGCAGCAGAAGGCTGAGCAGCACCGACAATCTGGAGTCCTCTCCGAAGAGGGCAGGTGGAGAGGAAACAGAAAAAAAACAAAAACGCAGATGAGATTAAAAATAGCCCTCAGGAGTTGGTGAAAACTAATTTTAAACAAAGTCCAGGTGATTAATCAGCTGTATTTGACACCACCAATATCCTCGGTGCAGCGCAGACGCATGTAGAGGGGCTTCTTATTATTGTGATGCAGGACTAAAAAATTCACCAGGAGACTGAATAATTTGACACATAGGCTTATCTGCTGCCCTATTTTCAAGTCACAGTAATAATGTTATATTTAAGACACAATTTCAGGTGCAATATGCAGTATTATTTCTAATATATTGGACTTATTACTTATTCATACCTTGTCTTTATGAGACCTTGATTATAATCTTCATTTTTAGCCATATTCTAGCCTCATCTATATCTAGTTGCTGTAACATGTAGATTTCCCCTGTGAGGGATCAATAAAGTTTATCTTATTGCTTTTCTGCTGTTATACTCCTTATACAGCTTTATATTTACTGGTTTATTCTTGTGTTAAATGTAGTTTTTCTGAGCAATATCAGGCAATACCTCTTATTGGTCTTATTGCATGTTTTTATCCCTCTCGTGAAAGAGTTTGTTCACTCTTACAGAATACATTCATCCAATTAATTATTAAGCATCACAGCACTTATGTACTTTTTAGACCTTCAGCGGATCATTAATGCAACGGTCAACGGATGCTAGCTGGTTCCTCCCTTCCTAACTTGCGATATCTTCAAGTGCATTTGTGACAAAAGCTCGCACGGCGGTGAGGTAGCCTGAGGTCGGTGCTGTGTCATTGTTTTTATGAGTAGCAGAGAAAGACTCACCTGGACGGTGTGTTTTGTGTTCCCGCAGCATACAAAGAGAAGATGAAGGAGTTGTCTGTCCTCTCTCTCATCTGCTCCTGCTTCTACCCGGAGACGCGCAACAAGCTCATGAGCGAGTTCGAAGGTAACAGATTGGCTCAAACATTGATTTTCTTGTGGGTTAAACAAATGACCACCCTGATGGATGGTTTTGTCCAGCTAAATACCCTAAATACACACATTAGCAATGATGACCCATCACTGGACATTGATTTTTTTTTTCTTTAATCATTTTGATTGTCTGATTTACAGACATGGAGGTGAAAGCTATAGACAAGCGGGCCTCGGGACAAGCTTTCGAGGTGATTCTCAAGCCGATGTCACCGGTGTCCGACGTTGCCCACAACCTGCCCTCGCCTCCGAAGAGGGACATCTCCTTGGAGGACATCGAGAAGAAACTGGAGGCTGCTGAGGAGCGGAGGAAGGTGGGTGTTTCATCTTGAGGAAGCCTCTTCTTAATGTTAAACTATTCAAATCTGATTTTTTTTTTTTTGCTTGTGTTTTTAGTACCAAGAGGCCCAGGTGCTGAGGGCTTTGGCAGAGAAGCGAGAGCACGAGCGGGACGTGTTGCTAAAGGCCATGGAGGAGAACAGCAACTTTAGCAAAATGGCCGAGGAGAAGCTCCAGCTGAAGATGGAGCAGATCAAGGAGAACCGCGAAGCCTATCTGGCAGCTTTGCTTGAGCGTCTGCAGGAGAAGGTAAGGGAAAAAAAAGCAAAAAGCGTAATCGTCCCGGTGAATGATAATCGTCCTAACTGTGTTGCTGTTTTCAGGAGAGACACGCGGAGGTGGTGCGCAGGAACAAAGAGATGAGGGAAGAGCTGACAGCATGAGCCTCACACGAGTCCATCCGAGTCCCTCCATCATCTCCCCCCCTTCCTCCTCGCCCTGCCCTCACCCTCTCCGTAACAGACACTCAACCCCGGGAGGCCGAGAGGTCCGAGGACCTCACCACCACCAACACACCACAACACACCATTACCACCACCACCGCCACCACTATCAGTATTATCAGTGGATACAAACACTCATCTTGAGAATTGAATGGATTTGTTGATTTTAGAGAAAAATGCAAGAGTATGGCTTTTATTTTGTAAATACTTTTTTCTATCTATCTATCTATCTATCTATCTATCTATCTATCTATCTATCTATCTATCTATCTATGATAGTTGGTGGAGCACGTGCAGCTCTTGCACCGCGCTCCACCGAACAATTTCAAACATTTCGTTTGTCATTGATTTAACGTTTCAGTTCTTGAAATTCGACTCGACAACCATTTTCTTTGTGAAAGCCGTCGGTGTTGTGAGTTGGCTGTAGACGCACGTTTGCAGTGTTTGCTGATGATGTCACGATGTTTTTCCGTGTTTCTTTTCGTGAAAAAGAGCGACGGTTCGGCGTACGTAGACCGCAGACTCCTTGAGAAGTCTCATATCTGTATCCTACTTTCACGCACACACACACACACACACACACCTACTCATCCCCTCCCCCCTCGAACACGCACGCTTGGAAAACAACAATAGGCCACAGATTCTCAAAGCGTCCGCCTCGTCTTCAAACGAGCTCGATAATAACGAACCCGATAGGTGCTTTATTGTTACTAAGAATGTCTTCGCCCAATGGGAGCAACTGTTTCTACACTTGCAGATTTCCACCTGCCCCGACAGCGCCAATTTTTCAAACGAAGCCAAATCGACAGCTCTGTTAAGAACACAGTGTTTGGGGACGAGTCTTATAAATTTATGAATGTTATGACGCCCTACTGGTATCATGCATAGTGTCTTGGACAGTGGAATGTGCCCCCATCTCGATAGTGTGAACATAACGTATGTCTGTGCGGGTGTGTGTGAATGCAGATTTACCTTGAGGCATCTCGGATTAGATAGAGAACGGATGTGGGATGCTTTAACATTCAGCACACTGAACTAGTCTCTTTTTATTCTACGGTACCACTGATATCTGCCTGCATCCTCTGCTGCTTGTGTTTCTCCCTTCATATATTTCTCTGTGAAAGCTTTGCTGAATAAAGGTTTGGGGTTCTGTGAACATGGCATGCACCATCTAATATTTTTTTTTTCTGTGCAAAAAAAAATAAAAGAAGAGAGAAGGGAAAATGTAAACTGCCAAATAAAAGAACCAGTTATCTACACATCCTGAGAATCGCAGTCGTAGCGCGGCTCATTTTTCTGTTAAGTCACTTTGAATATTGGGTCGAGTGTGATGCTTCTCCAGCAGGTGGCAGCGTCAGATTTATTTGGGACAAAAGCTGGAGCACAAACCCCTCCCCTCCTAAAGTAGGGCAAAAGTTCATAATATGCTAATACACAAGAAATATAACAACAAAAACACACATCATGTAACAGAATCTGTCTTTAAACCGACTGGAACTAGATTTATTCTTAATATAGTGGCTTAAACAACAAATCAAAGACAGCAGAAGCCTGAAGTTGCAGCACATTTGGGTAAAACTGATCCAACGAAACCCTAAAAAAAAAAACCTCAAAGATTGCACCAGAAGCAGCACCTGGGAACGGAGCGGTGATTTACTGCTGCAGCTGTCTGTGCGTTTTTGTTGCTTTTTAACCACTTTGCAGCAACGTCCTCATCCTGTTCACACTATTGTCTCCGTTTCAGGCCAACCCGAGCTGGTGAGGTCAGGGCAACATTGTAAAGGATTTCCTCTGGCTCTTAATGATTTCCTGGGTATTCAAAAGGGCAACAATGCTCTCAGATTTGGTTACTTACCTGGCACACACTAAAGGAATTGCCTTTCAGTCAATAACCGGGACCTTATTAGCTCATGATTAACTTCTGTGGTTGATTGCAACAAAATTGCACCTGCAGATTATATGTAACTCAGGAAGATTTGGTCTTTATCCCTTGAAGGGGAAAACCAGATGTTCTAAAACACTGAGGGAGCAAATGCAACAGAAATAAACACATTTATATCCATATTTTATACATTTAGATTTGATTTATTGGTACAAAAATATTACAAATAGATACAAGAATGCAAGTTTCCAATTCTCAAGTAGTTAGTTTTACCAACTGTGGTGCATGTAATATGCATATTTATATCCACGTCGTTCTGATATCACTAAAAAAAAGCAGACCAAATGTTTCAGTACGTGGTCTATAAAGTCTATGTAAATCTATTCAAGGCCCATTCGTCATATCATTATATCAGTCCTCAACCTGGAGGCGGTGCATGCTAAGCTAAATTAGTTTTCAATTTCAACGAATAGCATAAAATCATTTAGAATTCTTTTCAAAGATAAACGACACACTAAGAGGAAATGAGATCCTTCAGCAAATCCTTTTTCAAATGAAGACAGTTTGCTTTGTTCCCCCGTGTTTCACTGCTGTCGCTCTGTCTGTGATGGTGGGCACAGCTCAGCTGTTGCCTTCAGTCCAGTGCTTAGCTTCAGAAGGCCCCGATCTCCATGCCCCAGGGCCTGTAAGGTTTCGACAGGGTGGAGGAGGGAGTCACTGTGCTGACGGCGGCCGGGGAGACAAGGGGGAAGGCACCGAAGGAGAGGGGGAAGGCAGACAGCGAGGAGAGGGATGAGATGAGCGGCGGCGAAAGCTTGGATGTTGGCACATGCAGGCTGAGGGGCAGTGAGCCATTGGGAGGCACCCTGAGGGACTCTGTGGGGGGTATGGCACCAAGTCTGGACGTCCCAGACGCCTCAGTGGAGGAGGAGGAGGAGGACGAAGAGGAGGAGGAGGAAGAAGAAGAAGAGGAGGAGGAGGTGGGTGGGCTGCTGTTGCTTCTGGATGCAGGTGTCCGGCCCTGGGGGTGCTGCAGGAGCAGGGGGTGGGGGAGGTGGGCAGGGGCCGTCCCGTAGGCAGAGCCCCAGGCTAGGTGCTCCAGTCCGGTGTGCACCTCCCTCTGAGAGGCGTAGTTGCTGAGGTGGGACACCAGGCGGACTCGGAGGGAGTCGGTGCTGTCGCGGCCTTCGATGATGCTCAGGTAGCGGGCCGTCTCTGCCAGACACTCCCTGAAGCCCAGGCTGCGGTAATCCTTCGCCAGAGCATGAGCCTCGAAGTAACCTGCCAGGAAAATAACACGTCGTTTAAAGCACATCCCCTAAAATGAATTTACTCATTTACCAATAAAAGAATAAAAAAAGGGGCTCAGTCACCTTTCCCACCAGAAGCATGAAGCATCTTCAAATGGTCCACTGTCATTTGCAGTATTTCTGCCTTTTCCAGTTTAGCTGATCCCTGAGAAAACAGAAAGAAACTTATAATGAGTCCATCATGAAAAAAAGAGAAAAAAAGAGTGTCTCTGCCTATAAATCAAAACTAAAAGTAATTTACCTGTTTTTCAAAAGCACTTGGCACCAACCTCCTCAGCTCTGACAGGCTGTTATTGATCCGGTCACGTCTCCTTTTCTCAATAATCTGTTTTAAAATATGCACAAGTATATAAATACATGCAGAAAGAAAAGAAAAGCATCTATTAAACAACAGTATGCAGAAGTTTACATACCCCTCTGCGTCTTTTTCTGGCTTGAACTTGCGTGGTGGTGGAGGGTGACATGGATCCGTGAGAGTCAAGTTGACTGTAAAATAAACATTTTATATCATAAAACCCAACATATCATAAGTTCATCTGCAAAAACAAGTCAAAAAATCAAAAATACGCACGAAATACAACAACAAATCTGACTAGAAATATATCAAATGATGATTATAAAGAGAAAAAAAACTGAAGAAAAAACAGTAAACATACCCATTTTCGTCGCCACTGTCCTTCTCCACCTCCACATTGTCGTCCAGGTCACTGTCCGATGAGCTGTAATTGTGGCTTCGCTTCATTTTGATTTGATTTGATTTTTTTTGCTTCCCGGCGGTTAAAACGCTCCTTTACGCACAAAGCTCCGGCGGCGCACTGACCACAGAGTCTCCGTGCAACAGTTTAAACGTCAGATCTGCTGCTGCTGCTGTGATGATTTTCACACCGCGGAGAGGAGAGAGGACGAGGGGCGGGGCTTGGACAGACCTGAACCAATCACAATCGAGGTGGAATTTGAGTGACGTGCGCTCTTAAAAAA
>NW_007578143.1:497938-520325 GCF_000690725.1 Stegastes partitus | reverse complement strand
GTTACACGTCCCCTTAAATGAGTCCTAAAAGTGCTCAGTTGCTGAATATTCACATAAACTAAACAAGATTTGGCTAAAAACCGGAGAAAAATACGATAAATGGACCTTTAATATGGATTATTTCGCAGTTATTTCCAATGTTAGGAATAAACTCTCACATTTAATCTGCTGTGTTTTGCTGCATCATATTTAAACTGAAATAAAACAGTGGATACAACACTAAAGTGCCAAGTTTTATCTTTAATTTGAGTTTGTTTACATCAGCATTGGAAGAACTGTGTTGGAGGTGCAGCTCTCGCAATACACTGAACTAGAAGTAATCAAAAGTAATTGGACAGGAACCCTTAACAAAGAATACGTACCTGTCCAAATACTTCTGATCACTTTTAAAAACTTACAGTAAAAGATTAAAAGCTCCGACGTACCTTTGCACCTTTTTCTCCCTGAAAAACAAGAAACAAATGGATCGTGTTAGTTGCATGTCACTCATCTGTGGCTGAATACATGACACACTTATAGGCTGTTCTACCTTCTGTCCTCCACCCCCAGAAGAGGAACCAGAACCAGAGCCAGAGCCCGGTTCTCCCTTCGGTCCGGTGGGGCCTCGGTCCCCCCTCAGGCCTTTCTCCCCTCGGTCGCCTTTCTCACCTTTAGCACCGCCGGGACCTGAGAGACACAAAGCGAGATATTACTTACAAATAGATGCACAAAAAACATTTAATTAACAGATTTATCGGCGCAAGAAATGTGAAATTCATCTCCTCTTGTGTTCTAAAGTAACATAAATGATCAATTTTACTCTCAGATTGTGTCAATGATGATCAGCAGAAACCAACGATCGATACCTCCACCGGCACCACAAAGCAAAGTCACCATTATTGTGAAAACAAAACCAGCAATAATTTCACTTTTTCAGCACCGACAACACAAAACAAAGGACGAAGAAGTGTTTAATGAAAGAATCCAACAGAGACCAGAGGTTTGTTTCCTCTGTGTAGAATATAATGTGTATGATGGAGTTGGCAATGCAGGAAAACGTCCTGCAGAGGGCGCTACTGCATCGTTCAAAACAAATGTCAGTTGCACATCTTTACCTCAGTGGATGGTTCAAATGACAGAATCTTTGCAGAAGTGTGTTAAAATTAAAACGTTTTGCAAGTTCAACACAGTCAGGCTTTCTTTGGGTTAGCCGGCTCAACAAAACCTGAAACCCCTGATATAATGGATATTATGGTAGCTGTTATCTTTCCCTGTTTACCTGGTATTCTTCATGAAAATGATGCTTCAAAAAAAAAAAAAAGAAGAAGAAGAAATAAATAAATGAAAAAATGTATTGGATTTTTTTTCCACAGATTTTCTCAGTTGTGTTAAATATCATAAAATCTAGAAAATCACAAAAAATCCTATAAATTAACACGTTAATTGTAATTTTTTTTTAAATAAATAAAAAATGAATAAATCAAAAGTATGTTTTTACAAATAGCAGTTTTTCTCTCACAACATTTGACCACAAAGTTAGTCTTTATTCCATTTAAATCAGCTGAAAACATGATTATTTTACAGATATCTGCTATTATTTAAACATTATTCATGTCAAGAATTTAAAAAGGTTAAATGTCTTTTTAAATTGCTATATTACAGATTATCCTTATTTATCCCATAAAAATCACAAAAAAATGAATGCACATGTTGACTGTAAAAAAAAAACCCAACTGTAAATAATATAAAAATAAATAAATGAAAAATATCTGTCCTTTTCCATTAGTTTGTTTCTCAACAAATCATTTAAACGTATTTTAAAAAAAATAGCAAATATATATAACTATTTTACAGATGTTTGCAGCTGAATAAGAGAAAATTTATTTCCATGAAGGACTGAAAAATTGTTAAAAAATAAATAAAAATCTTACCTGTCTCTCCTCCTATATTTTTACATATACTAATTCATGTTTTCCCCAACTTTTACCATAAATTATTCTATTTTGTACTGTATTTAAATCCCCTACAAACAGATATTAGACCACTTTTTTCACACTTTTTCAATGTTGCAGCATTTTACTGAGTTTTTACTTTTTCAGTTAAAGGGAGCAGTTTGTTAAAATGCAGCTCTGTGAGGAAAATAAACATTTATTACAGCGAAAAGAAGCAGCGTTTCTACAAAAGATGCTGGTAAGTGAATGCATTTATTTTTGCTCTTAACACAGCTGATTGTTTATAACTTGTAGTTTTTATTGTACTTGCGGGTGTGTTTGTTCCACAAATGTTACAAAAAATAAAGGAAAAAAGAAAAATGTGAAAGCAATCACATCAGATTCTGTCAAGTCTTCGTCTGCCTCTCCTTCAAAATAAAACACCTTGCAAGGCTTTACTTTGAAGCGGAGACTTCACAAACATCTGTTGCCATGGTAACCAAGGGACAGATAAACAACCACAAGATGGCAGCAGACCCCACCAGAACAGAACCGTCCAGCAGCCAGAGCTCATTCTATGCTGGGATAGGATGGCCACATGTTGGCTAAAACCACATGCACCATCCTCCCGGCCCTCAGCGACCCACCTCTGGGGCCCGGCGATCCAGACCGGCTGACGTCCACCGACGGACGCTCGTACCTGCCGTCTAGAGTCAACACAGAAACGTCTTTACCTGCTTCACTGGTGTCTGTCAGGGTTCACTGGGCTTTTTAATGTAAAACACTCGTAACTTATCATGAAACAAATCCCCAATAATCAGAGCTAGAAACAGAGAGAATCATTGAAAATTCTACTTTCTGACGGTCCTTGAACTACTCGAAAATTTAACCAAGTATCAGCTTAAAAGCGTGATTTTTAGTTTAAAAAATTGCCAAAAATATAACATTTCCTCGAAACAAATTCTTTAAAAAACAAAAAAATTCTGTGTTTTTTGCAGCAAACGTGAAGCTATTAGCCACTCAGCTATGATCAACAGTCACATGGTTAAAATTCAGATAGTCTTGGCTAGCGTTAAGGAGGCAAGTATGAAAACTAATTAAAAATGTTAGAAATATTATTATTAAAGTGTGTGAGTCGTCATTTTTTTCCAGTGCTGTTACCACCACTGGGCACTTAAAATAAAATAAAACAAAATAAATGCAAAATAAATATTAAAAAGCAAGTTGTGTTTGTTTTTTCATGATATATGGATTTACGACGTTCCTTTCTTCTCATGTGATTGTGTTCTATTGAGAGTTTTGGTGTTTTCTGTAAAGAATTTTGATTTTATACACACAGTTACCCAAGTACACCACATTGTTGTACTACCATTACTACAAATCTGCTTAGAAATCAACATGTTTTGACTCTATCTTGCAACAAAAGTGTAATTTTGCACAGAGGAGGGCTTTTACATTTAATTTCTCTTTTAATGAACAAGATCGTCCCTCTAGATAAGACGTAGGGATTCTTTTGTGGAGCTTTTGATCAAATAATCAAACAAATTCCACTTATTTCTTTAAAAAAAAACACAATTTATGGCATTACAACTGTCTAATCCTGCACAGAAAACAGTTTTCTTCTTCTATTCGTGGTTGTTCTGTTTCCATGGAGATGCAGGACTTTAGTTGCAGTGAAAAATGAACCCACAGTGACACGGTTTAGAGAGTTAACCTGTTTTTGTGCCTCTTTAAAGGAGAGTTTAAACCCAAATGCATGTTTCTTTTCGCCTTGTGAGGAACTTATAGTATAAAGTCCTTCGTCTCTCCATGTGGAGGCGCTGCAGAGCTTCACTAAGCAGCTGGAGCGCTGTAGCATAAACTCTGTCACACTTTCAGGTCCGGACAAGCAGCTCCGTGCACATATTTCTGGATAAAAGCTCTGTGATCCCGCAAGACGTTTCTTTGGCAGCGGCTGCCGTATGATTAAAAACTTCCATTACACATTTCCACAGCACAGTTACACCGCTCAACATCTTGGCAGCCACACGCCGAAGATGTGCCGTCACTTGTTTTTCTTACCTGATTCTTTGACTCTGGATCCCTGCGAGGACGTCAGCGGCGGCTCGGGCACCGGACGGAAGGATGCCGGGGTGGTCTGAGGACAAAACAGGGCAGAGGACAGCCGTTTAAAATGTCTTCTTACATAAAGGTGCATAAAATTCCAGATTACATGCAACCACATTGAACATTTTCAGTTTGTTTTTTGATTTTTAAGTGTGCTCGAGGTTGTTCTGATGAAAGTTTCACCAGTATTTATGCACAAAAGCTGCAAAAAGGTGATAATCGATATATTTAATGAGGCTTTTTTGACGTTTTTATTCATATCAGGTGACTAAAGAGCAGCTAGTTTGTATTCCTTACAATAAAAAAGTCCCGTTTTGGTAAAATCATGAGCAGATTATACGGCTACATGACTGTTTTTCCCCCAATATTTGTTGATTGTATCAGAATTTTCCCTCGTGAAGGTCTGACGATTAAATCTTTGTTGATAAAAATAAATTAAAACGGTACTGAAGGAGAGTAAATAATTGATTAAATGTGCATATCTGTCCACTTCCTGGAACTTATTTGACATTTTTTTAACAAGAAAACAGCTGAAAGGAATTCTTCAGAACCGGAGAACACATTAAAACCTGAGTGTTTGTTAAACTGAAGAACGTGAGTCGGTCAAAATAACAAACACAACAAGAATTCATTCAGGTTTAGACTTTTAAAGTGACAGTGAAGCTGCAGCTCCTTTAAGAGGCTCAGTTTCTCTGCAACACAGTCTTTATTTATTTATTTACTTTTAAGTTATTCTTTTGGCCTTCTTGCCTTTATTTGATTGGACAGTCGAAAGAGAGACAGGAAAGTGGAGAAGGAGAATGGAGGAAGGGGTTGCAGCAAAGGGCCATGAGTGGGATTCGAACCCATGACCACCACATCGGGAACTATAGCCCCTGTACATGGGATGCTAGCTCAGCCAGGTGAGCTCAAGTCTTGTTTTTAAGCTTTACATGATCTATTATCTCTCTTTTAATACATTTTGTACCTTCCAGATCATTTAGGATTCAACTGCAGATGTTCAATATGAAGATAATTCTTAGAAACAACAAATATGCTGCACAAGTTGATGTTTTTTATCTGTTAAATCAGTCTGTCAAACAGCCTACAATTCCCATAATGCATTTCAACCCTCCCCTTCCTCCTCCATGCACACTTTCTTCACACCTCTAGTTTGTAATTTTTTTTTCTCAAGTAAAAATTTAGATAATTTTAAAGCGCGTATAATAGGTTTTTGGGGTTTTTTTTTTTTGCTCCTGTCACATTTTTACTCACTGTGGGTTCATTTTCACTGCACCTCTATGGAAACATACATGTGCTACCAACACTGGAAAGAAATGATAAGAGACTCTGCATAACAAAGATATTTTACTTCCGTTTCCATACTTCTCTCCTATCCGTTAAGTGTAAACACTGCCTGCAGTTCAGTCGAAAATTCATTAATTTTTGTCATGTGACTGTTGATCACAGCTGAGTCATTCATGGCTTCATAGTCGCACTGAAGAACGCAGAATTTTTTGTTTTTTAAAGAATGTTTTTCAGGCAATCGGTTTATTTTTGGCAAATTTTTAAATAAAACATGTCGAATAAAGTGGTTTTGATGAGCTGCTGCTAGAAAGGTGACGATTCTTTTCTGTTTTTATAGTTTCTGGCTCCGATAAACGGTGTCATATAGGTGATTTTATTTAAAGCCTTTCAAACCTGCTGTCAGGTTTCGAGGCTCTGAGGCTTAAACAGGAAACAAATCAACAAGGTGAAGATCTTTTCAGGATAAAAACAATCTTCTGCTTCCTCATTAAAATATGAATAAAAAAGCAAAGTGATGACAAACACCGACCTTGGCTGAATGTCCCGACTGCCTCCTGTCGCTTTCACCGCTGCCGTAGTCGCCAGACGCCTTCAGAGAGAAAGATGTCACCGAAAAGCCTTCAAAATATTATTAGAAAATAATTTAAAAACATTTCAAAACTCACAGCGTCTGCGTCGTCCTCGTCGTCACACAAGCGCTCGGCCGCCCGAGGGTTTCCCACCACCTTCAGCTCCGCGATGGAACCCTGAAAACACATCATTCAGCTTCAAGAGGCGTCCAGTTTGTCGAGACTTAAATCAGTTTATTCCCCAGTTTTCACTTCAAAAGACGGACGCATGTGGTCAGCGAGGTCCAAACCTGCCACAGGAGGATATTAAAGTGACATTTGACCCGACCCCGAGGTCAGACGTCCACCTACGAACCCACACACCTGTTTTATTTGGACTTTTCTGGGTCCCCAGGGCCACATTTCTTATTTATTTCTGTCACAAACGTCTCCTCAACACTTGATTCATTTCCTCTGCTGCAGTTTATTGTTAGGAAACGGACCCGACCTCCAAATGCTGGTGTGAAAAACAAACTACTCTTGGTACAACGTTGATAAAAACATATTCTGAAGTTTTACCTTTTTAAACTTTTAAGCTCAACATTGAATCATAATCAACTATTATTTGGCTTTTTTTTGATAAGAATTTACCAAAAAAGACTCTTTCATGTCAAAGTGAAAGCAGATCTGTACGAGTTAATGTCATTTAATTAAAAATATAAATGTCAAAGCAAGCGGCTACTATCTTTAAAGTCACCAAACTAATTCAACACAATAAAATTCAGGAAATGGATAAATAGTGGTGCAAAATTTAGGATGAGTTTTTTAATCTTCAGTTTATGTGTGAGTTAAAAAAAAGATTCTCATAATACTAGAATATGTCTTGCTGTTAGAAAATTTATAGCTACATGCAGTTTAGGAGGTTTTATTACTAATTAAGGTATTTAATATTTCTTTTTTTGTCAAAATTTTAATGCATTTACCTTTCGAGTGGGTTTTAAAGTGTCAAAGCACAAAGAAGGGAGTCATTTAGCCTTGTTTGTATTTAGTTATATTTGTTATGTTTGTATTTTGACACCATTAAAAAGATGCTAAATTAGCTGTTAGCATTAGCACCTGGATGTAAAGACAACCCGTCACTGGATTCCTCTGGTGTTAGGAAAACTTCAAAGCGTCATTTTTCTCAAGCAAATTTTACACGATATCTCTAGAAGGGAGCGAGAGATGAAGTTTTGTGGTGCTTTACTTGAGTAAAAGTACTGAAAGATCCGAGAAAAATGACAGGAACAACTCCTACAAACAGATGGAACCAACAAACTAAACTTCTTTCCTGGCGAGTCTCATTAATCTGTCTTCATCGCAGTAAAGATTGAATTCTAAGAGATGGTGTTTTGTTCAATGTGATGTTTTCAGACCAAAAAAATTGTGTTAAAAGTTAAATGTGGCTCGGTCCGACCCAGTTAGAGTGTCATTGTGACTATTGTTGATTCAGATAAGAAGCCGACACCTTTAGATGGCGTCATATTAACAGAAGGGACTTAAAGGAGGGAAGCATCGGCAAAAACAAGACTTCTCCTGAACATCTTAAGTCTTCTTGAAGGTCACCTGGAACTTGTCGTCATCGGCTCCTCCTGCCTGACCCACGAAGATCCCGGCGGCGCTGTCGAGCTCCATGGGATCCGGCGAGCGCTCGAACTTCACCACCTGAGGCTCCGAGTCGCAGCCGTGGTAGAAGGTCACCTGTTCCTCGAACACCGCCAGCGAGAAGCGACTCCAGGTGTCCACCAGGCTCGGCACGGTGAAGCTGGCCGCCTCGTACGACGCCTCGGAGTCGGGTTCCGTGTAGAAGAACTGGACCTTCTGGCGGCCCGACTGCACCGCGCTGAGCTTCACGCCGATGTACATGAGCCTCTGAGGTCCGTCTGTGATGGAGAACAGGACGGAGGCGGCCGACCTGGAGGGCTTGATGTGAAAGATGAGGGAAAAGTGGCGGTAAAAAGGGTTGGGGACGTGGGCCAGAGCCGGCTGGCCCGACGCCGCCGCCGAGGTGAAGACGTAGGCAGTCTCGCCGCTCGGCCCATAGTCCCTGGTGATCGCGTTTGGTGGCGGGTCTCCGATCAGCTGCAGCAAAGAGACGCCGCTCTCTTCTGCAAAACAGGAAATCGAGATTTAGAATCAAGTCTGCCTCCGAGCTGATGCAGAACAAACTCTTCAACCACTGAAAACTAGCTGTTAGGAGACATTCATTATGATTTCCTTCCTTCAAAAAGCAAAAATGTTACTTAAGTAATTTTAAACATTTTATACTGAAATCTCCATTTTCCTATAAAATAAGCTGTTGTTGATACAGTTAACTTATGTTGGCTAATGCTAGGTACTGTTAGCGAACTGAATGTAAGGCTGTTTAACATAAATTACATGAGAATTAATACAGTTTACTTTTATTACCACCATAATTGATGAATAATCAATTGTTATTTTCAGTAGCTTTAGTTGCTACGGAAACAGGACTAACAGACACGCTAGCAGCTCTGTGGCAAAACATTATAGCTCTATACCGTATTAGTTGATTTTATTTCACTTTTTTTCAAGCTAAATATATGTATTTAAAGCTATTTTGAGGATTTTTATATCAACTAAGGCTAAATGCTAACAGTAGTGTGCTATCATGCTCACAGTGACAATGCTTACACACTGATGCTAGTCTGTTATGATGTTTACGTTGTCCCCTGGTTTAGCTTAGCATGCTAACATTGGATAACTAGCATTTAGCAATTGAGGTTGACACGAATGCCATGTTGACCTGACATTGCATTGAAGCAAAGCTAAATGCTAATGTCGGCTAGCTAAGATGCTCACAATGCCATTCCAGCTTTGCATAATGCTTCAGAAATTCACCATCTCAGTTTAACATATTAGCATGCTAACATTAAGTAATTAACACTGAACAGCAGTGGCTAATAGGAACGTCATAGTTGTACAAGTATTTTGTCATGAACCAAAATATAACCTGAAAGTGACATTAAACTGAAACTAAATGCTAACATCGGCATGCTAGGTGCTCACAGTGACAACAACTTGAAACACAGAAATGATCAGCAAATCACAAGTTCTTTGTACAAAAACATACAGAAACTTATTTTTTCCACAGATTTGCAGCTTAGCAGTTGTTTTTTTCTAACAGCATTTTCTTTTTGACTGATTGTCAAGACAAAACACAAGCACGGAGGCGTTAAAATGCCAAAGTTTGCCACTGCAGGAGGTGCAACATCTGCATTAAAACCAGCTGCCAACTCAACCGAAGCGTGACGAGTGCCTCTGTAGCAACAAACCATAAACCACGTCGACCCTGCAGGTCAAACAGATTTGCACAATGACGCCTAAATTATCTACATGCGCAGATACAACGAGCCTTTTTCTGCTGCAGCGTCCATGAGGCTGAGAGAATGGATCAAATTAATGGACATAACTGCTGATGTTTCAGTTCCCAGAGACGGAAATAGCCCAAGAGGAAATAAGAAGCAGCCATCAGACCGACGATTACATTCTCATAAATCGACATCACAAGGGAGAAACGGGGTTTTGGCCCTGCAGACACTTTGGGGCCGTCGCTGAGGATTCATGAGGAGCTGACCAAGAAGTATAATCTGTGCATTAGAGGGGTACAGAGGTCATCGATGGCCGGGTTTTCCCAAGTTTCTCAATGATGTGAATGTCAGCAAAGAAAGTGAAGGAAACCATAACTCAAAAAAACCCTAGCAAACTTAAAAACTATAATCATAAACTACACCAACCAAACTTGAAACTGCCATTTCTGCAAGTAAACTCTCACAAAACAGATTTTTATCAATTAGCTGCTCAGTCTTGTCTCCAGTTTAATTAATAATCTGCAGAATACTTGTTTAATCCATTGAACTAACAGTTAACAGAGGTCAAATGCTGCTAAGATGCTTAAAATAACAATAAACATGCTGCCATGACATAATGTTGATCATGCCCATTATCTTAGCTTATTAGCATATTAGCATGCTAACATTCACTAATTGGCACTAAACAGCTAAGGTTGAAATTAATGTCATATGGAACTAGCACTGAACTTAAGTTAAATGCTGTTAAGATGCTTAAAATAACAATGCTAGCATGTTGCCGTGACAGAATGTTAATCATGTTCACTATCTAATTGAATTTCCCTTCTGGGATAAATAAAGTATTTTTCATTTCATTATCTTAACATCTTAGCCTGCTAATGTTCGCTAATTAGCGCCATACAGCTAAGGAATGTCACATTTAGCAGAAATTAACTGAAGCTAAATGCTGCTAAGATGCTTTGAGTGACAACATGCCAAATCAAGAATAGCATAATGTTTACCATGCCCAGCACTTTGGATTAGCATATTTGCATGCTAAAATTCACTAATTCGCACTAAACAGCGAATGTCATATGGAACTAACACTGAACTTAAGTTAAATGTTGCTAAGATGCCTAAAATAACAATGCTAGCATGCTCATGCTGCCATGACAGATTGTTTATCATGTCCACCATCCTTGTTTAGCATCTTAGCCTGCTAATGTTTGCTAATGAGCACCAAACAGCTAAGGTTAAAAGCTAGAAAAGCTAAATGCTGCTAAGATGCTTTAAGTGACAACATGCCGAAGCCGAAATAGCATAATGTTTACCATGCCCAGCACTTTAGCTTAGCATATTAGCATGCTAACATTTGCTAATTAGCACTAAACAACTGAGACTGAGAGGAAAGCCATCTGTTTTACACATATTTGACCATAAAAAAGTACAAACTGAGTTATTTAGCTCACATTGAAATGCTAGCACAGCTAAAACAAAGAATGAAGCATTAATTGAGTATCATAAATTGCAAAGAGAGTAAATTAAAACCAAATTTCCAGCCTAAGCAAGACGTTTGTGAGCCCGGCTTTTACTGTGAGATGTATTTTTTGGCTTTTTTTCATTAGAATAGTCACATTTCTGACACAATTAAGCTATAAAGCTGCAATTTACTGTTTTTCAAGGGGAATATTTCTCAAAATCTGACCTCAAGAGGCCAAAACCTTCAGTTCAATGCTGCCTTTAATGAAAAGCACTGATGAACAACAACTGTCGTGTTTACAGACATGTTTTATGGTTTGCAGCAGTGCATTTTTGGTTGTTAGTGGTTCAATCTCTAATTCTGTTTGAGAACTTTGTGTTTTGTTCCCCTCATACCTGCTGATGTTGCTCATAACCAACCGCCTGCAGGCTGTAATCCTGAACACATGTTAGCGACGCTCGTACACAGACTTTGCTGTGTGAATGGTGACTGTTCTGCTGCAGCTAAGCCCGGATCCTGAGAGATCTCATCCAGCTGGAGCTGCTCGGTGCCGGGTGGTCGGCTTCCCACTGAGGGCACCTGCCGTCGGTTCATCTCGAAGCGACGCGGCTGCTGCAGCTGTCGCGCGAATCACGTGGGTCAAAGCAGAGTTCTGACATGACAGAAAAGGAAGCCCCGTCCTCTGCACCAACGTGGACTTTTTAATCAAGGATTTTCTCAAGCCGTGTTTTAATTTAATCCACCCTCACATCTGGAACCTGTCCGCCCAGACCACAGCTCTCCCACCGACCGGAGCCTTCGGCCAGTCGCAGCGAAGCCTCCCACGAACCAGAACAACGTCTGCGAACAAGCCGGGAACGTTGTGGTCGCAGGACCATCGTGTAGCAATTACACACACTTTTTGAATTTCTCTATCAGAGCCCAGATCTCAGTCTGAGGATGTGCACTTCCTCGTGTTGTTCCTGTGGACCGCGATGCAAAAAGAGGCAATTTCTGCTCCACGGAACCACCATGGTGACTTTAAGGCTCGTTCCCACAGAACATTTCTGGGTACTTTCCTCTTTTCAGGCATCTGAATACAATAAAATAACAATGCAAGAAATATTTTGCATATAGCAACAGCTGTATTGACTCAGAGAGCATAAATACGTGTCCTCAGTCTTGTAATAAATAATAAAAAATATCATAAATTTACTCTATATTTTCCCTGTTCTGCGCCCCGATTTTGTGTAAAAAATATAAATTTTGTTTTTTTCTGTGAGACTGTTTGACTCTGTGTGTGTCTGCTTTGTTATACATTGTCGTGCCACAAATTTTGGGGGTTTTTTGGTTTGACTTGCGGGTTTTTTGGTTTTTTGGAACCAAATTCCAAATTAAAGGCTTTTGTTTTTCAAATTTTCAGGGATTTTCTCATTCATAAATACAAATAATAAAATAAACTTTAATAAACTAAGCAAGAGGTTTATTAATTAGGAAAAACTAACGAACTATGAAACATGCATATTAGGAGAAAAAATACAGCGAACACAATAAAATGCTATTTTGTTGAATAACAGAAACTAATGAGTGACTCAGTTTTAAAGGAAGAAACAGGAAAATATTCCTTATTTTCATTTATGGTAATAATGCAAAAGTCATTGTCTGAAGTGTTTCATTTACATGTTTACATTTTTTGTTTATACGTCTGTATATTTTTCCTGATTTTATTGATTTTATTTCTTATTTTAAATGGATTCGCTGCTCCGTGTGTCTGGATTTACAATATTTTATTATTTGTTCTTGTTGTACTGTGTTAAATGATGTTAATTATCAAAAAAAATAAAGATTTGATTGACAAGAATAAAAAAAAAAAAAATTGATTAAAACATTGCTTCATTCTGATTGGTGCATTTTAATGTGTGACATCATTTTTTAAAGGTAAACTCCGCCCACTTTAAAGAAATTGCATAAAATGAACAAAACTGTTTGGACTTTTGCAATAAATTATGATTCCAAGAAGAAGCACATTGATCATATTAAGACACTAAATGAGCTTTAATGTGCTTTTGAATCTCAGAATAATAAATAATAATAAATAAAAAGGCCTTTTTTTAGGGAGACACAGCTGAGGCCTTCTTTCACTGCTGACACTGAAGGTTCGTTTCTGACTCACTCTCTCCGGCTAACAGGGTCACAGCGATGATTCACAGCCCTGCGGGCATCGGAAAAACAAAAGTGATCTCATGCCTTTTGTTACGGGAGGAACACTGGATGCATGATGCTCGTGTTTTCCAACATGCGACTCCAGAGAAATCCAATGCCTGCTCGGCAAAGACGGACAGACAGATGGAGGAAGGAAGTGCGTGTCAGATATCCATGGGAAAGTGGACCATGAGGGACTGCAGGAGGACGCAGCACAAAACGCGCCAGTTAAAACAGGCTGAAATGTCATTTGTGGAACTAATGGGCTCCTCCAGAGGTTTAGGAGGGCAGAGTGCCTCCGTCCTCCCTCGAGACCACACAGAACCAGAAGAAAAACGTAGATCTTCTTTTAAAAAATCTGCAAAAAGTTGAACTTTGTGGCAGCAAATACAAACACAGAGTTACAGAGTTGGATCCCGAATGATCGTCCGTCATAAACAGACGTAAATATCAGGGCAGCTCAGGGAACTACAATTTAACCCACTCGTAGGAGAGTTTAAAAGGTTTGTTTTTTTAAACCTACAAACTGTAAAAGCAGAAAAAATCTACACATTTTAAGCTTTCCGACAGTCATTAAACGACTAATTTATGCCACGTGGTTCCATTGGGAAAATTCATCAAAATCAAAGCTAAAAATCATTTTAAAAATCCCTTTATTCTACGTCTCAATTGAAAAATTCACCAAAAATCAATCATTTGATCTAGCTAAATTTTGTAAAATATAAAAAAAATCTGTCCTCTTCAGCGCAACCATGAAGACTTTAGCGACTTTGCTGCCATCAACAGTCACAAGACAAAAATTCTGCGACTTTTCGGCTGAACTGCAGGAAGTGTTTCCACAGAGCAGATGCATAGAAACAGATTTAAAATATATGGAGTTAAATATTTATCGTACGTGGAGTCACCTATTTTTTTTTAGGGTTGGTAACACCTGTGGACACTGTTGTCTGCTTCTAGTCATGCTTGTGCTGTTTCCACTGAGGTGCAGGATTTCATATTGCAGGGTGAGGAATCTAAAACACCCAGCGACTGAGTGGAAGGTGAATTTCACTCTCCTCGG
This sequence comes from Stegastes partitus, assembly GCF_000690725.1. Classification (NCBI taxonomy): domain Eukaryota; kingdom Metazoa; phylum Chordata; class Actinopteri; family Pomacentridae; genus Stegastes; species Stegastes partitus. Next base: position 506,406 of record NW_007578143.1, on the reverse strand, counting down.
GTTTAAGTGTAATTATTTGCAAAAGAAACTTATTTACTACAAAAAATCTAAAGTTCATGTGAGCAATTTCAGTATGCAAACTCAAAGCATGAGTCAATCTATGTTTAGTCTTTTATTTTGAAAAGCTGCAACAATGTGCAAAGATTCGCTGCTTCTTCGCCTTAAAACAAGCTGACAGCAAACGTCTATATTCACACACCAGCCGCTGCAGCTCTGCTCTCGTGGGACCGAGCTGAAAGGCATCAGCTAACGCTTCAAACGGAGGCGACGCAGCTGCGACGCCTTCATCCTGCTGATCCCTCAGTTAGCCTCTAAATCCACGTTTGAACAAGAGCTGAGAGCTAATTAACGCTGACTGACGAGGGATCGGGTTTATTTGAGCCCATCGAGATCTTCTGAGTGCATCAGAGCTAAAATAAATGCCGTTTCTGAGCTAAAACAGACCCTGGAGCATCTTAAAAACACGTTGAAAGACACAATTTTATACTTTTAATGCTATGCTAGTCTTATTTTCTGCTTTAACTGCTGCTGTCTTGAGGTTACGCCAACATTTTATCGGCCTGCTGCTTAAAAAGGAACAGTTTAGCTCGCAAATATGTAGCTGCAGCTAGTTAGCTTAGCATAAGATCTGAAAGTTGTTTAAAAGATAACGTAAAAATTATTTAAAAGTATGAATTCTTCTGTGTTATTTCTGATCCCGACATTGATTTAGAATTTAAGAGAGTATATATATATATATATATTTTTTTTTTTAATATTACAATATTTAGACATTTATCATACATTCTCAATCATTTATAAAAGTTTAAAGAAAATTACTTTTTGTTCATTCTTGTGACTTCATATTAAAAGTATTTTACATATTTTTAGTTTTGTTTTATTGTGACATGCAGCCACATTTTGTTCAGAAAACATCACTAGTTGGTTTCTGTATTATCAGTTTTTTTTGTAAATGTGCTCAAAGATTATTTTTTTTTCTTCATATTTCAGCTCACCCAGAAGCAGAGACTATTTGATCTGCTCGTCCAGTTCTGCAAATTCTTAGTTTGATCTCGGCGCTTTAATCTCAGTATTGACACGCCAATTTCAGACAAATTGAAGGGACCTAATTTTAGACACCGCTAAATGACATGTAACTGGTCCAGAGTGCAGCACTTTGACTAATTCCCTGCCCACATAAAGGCCTCGCTCTGTCTCTGCTCATCTTCGGATGCTCGGCCGAACACCAGATCGCCTCCCGTCCACTTGTGAGATGTGGAGGCCGGCCGTGACCTCCGACCCCTGGCGGAGCCTCCGAGCCGCCTCGTCTCCTCCGAGCCACAAGGCCTCGTTGTTGCCGAGCCGCACGGATCGCCGGGCTCATTTTCCCACCCACAGCCGCGATCACAAATGCCATCTTCCCCTCCACAGACGCCCCGATTGTTTCCCTGCATCTGTGGAAACACCATCGCTCTCTAACATCTACACAGCTGATCGGGAATCCTGAAACGTGACGGCGAGGAGATAACCCGAGACAGAAACGCGTGACCGGCATGCAGGAGTAGGCGGGATAACGGCCTGCCGAGAAGCTGCAACAGTCACATCGCATGTCGTCGTGATCCACATCTGCTTCGGTGTAATGAGGCCACAAGACCCTGAAAGTGCCCTTTTTTTTCCATGCAGGTGTTTGGAGCTTCACACCCAATAAAACACACTAATGACCAACACGGTGATTCTGCTCAGCCAGTGCAGCATTAAAAGCCGGTTAAACTGATGATAAGTCATGCAAAAGTAAATTCTGCACCAAGGGGAAGGTAAAAAAAACCAACCTGTAGACTGTTTGTGTTTTAAAGCGTCACACATCTGCAGCTTAAAACCCTCTGAAACCCACAAAACTATTTCTTTTTTTTTTAAATCGACAAAATTACAGAATTTATTAGATTTTAAAACTGTAAAAAACAAAAAAATTATCAAATTTTCAACTTGCTACTAGCATTTGAGCTAATTGTGTGAGATGTGTGGTTCTGTTGGGAAAATTAACCAAATCTAAGCTTAAAATAGTTTATTAAAGTCATTTAAATATTCAAGAAAAAAAAAACAGACTACGAAAAAAAACAAAAAAAATCTGCACTTCCTGTTGCAACTGATAAAATAACTCAGCTGTCACGTGACAAACATCTATGGACGTCTCAGCTGAACTGCAGGCTGTGTATCTACAGGAGAATGGAAATTAAATACAAATATAAACATTAAAATATCTATTTTTGTCACATTGGTGTGACCTGTGGGCACTTGGAGAAATGATGTACATGTAGTTTTCGCTATTTAAAATATAATAATAACAATAACAATAATAATAATTTCTGTCATTCTGCACAGGAGACATTTCTGAGTTTTCTCTCCTCCTAGTCGTGGTTGTTCTGTTTCCATAGAGGTTCAGGACTTGGTGTTGCAGTGAAAAATGAGCCCACAGTGAAGAAAAACACACTGACAAACGACTCAGGGTTCAGAGGGTTAAACCTGGAACATTTACATTAAATATTCCTGTGGGAACACACGTGATAATGGTGGTTTATTGAAGCAGAGTTCATCCCGTTAACCCCCTGAAAGAAAAGAGTCCATACAGCCGCTGGTAAATTTATGAAGCCAGTAAAATGCTGGACGAGGGCCTCTGGACAACTTCCTGTCCTCAGGGTTCATACTCAGGGGGAAGCCTCCAAACTGTATACATCTATTTCTGATGCTGTTTTGGCACAAATTGATCTTCTGTTTGATGAATATACGTCTAATGCAACCAGAATGAAGATTAAAAAACGCTGCAGCTACCTTGAAAGAACGTTTCGGATTGCTGTTGCTGACCATTACTGGCTCATCACACAAAAACGGAGCTTTTTGCGGATGCACTCGTGCACACGACAGGACAACCACACGGCATGCAGCCCGGTGACGTGAGCGCAGCCACACAAAGCGACACCACAGCAGCAGCAGTGACAGAACCAGCGTCTTTGCATGTTTTAATTGCAGATTATTTGTACTTTACATTCACAACAACCGTCTTGTGGGCATGCAAAGGTTTAGAAAATCAACTTGCAGAGACGTGAAATGTGCTAAAACTCCTATGAATGCAAATAAAGTTTGACTTTGACAACAAGAAAACTGTGAGCAGGTCTCAGAGAGGATGTTTGCATTTATGAAAAAAAGGTCTTTAAAGCCTTTTGTAAAGTTGTATGAAGACTACAAGGTGGAAAATGAAAATAAACTGGTAGTGTGTGGTTGAGAAAAATGTGCAGAGCAAACTGTTGGAGGTGGAGGTGCATTGTGGGTAATGTAGGCAGTTGATGTAGCATTAGAGTAGCATTGACTTCAATGCTTTTGCAAAAAAGAAAATTAATGTAATCACCAAATTTTATGATAATTTACGCACTTTTAAGTCAGTTTCTGGAACAAAAAATATGTGAAGATTTGTGATTTTGCCATCTTAAATTAGAATAAACTGAATATTTTGATCTTCTGAATTGATTGTTGGACAAAACAAGACATTTTAAGGTGTTGTTTTTGGTTGTGTTTAACCCTCTGAACCCTAAAACCTGCTGGTGGGTCTGAAACATGTTCTCATTTATTTTTAAAATGTAAAAATTATACCATTTACCAAAAAACAAGGATAGACGGTTCATGAAGATATTGTATTATATCAATAAAAACTGACTAAAATAACCCAAAAATTGAGGATAATTGGAAAAATGTTGTATATGTTCATTTTAGTTTTTCCATTTAAGTAAAATAAATAATTTCAGAAATTTAACTTCTGTTTTTTTCAGTTTTTTGTGAGTTTTCTCTCCTTCTAGTCGTGGCTGTTCTGTTTCCGTAGAGCTGCAGGACTTTATGTTGAAAAGCGAACCAACAGAGAGTAAAAATGCAACAGGAGCAGGAAACACCAGCTTCACAGGTTAAATCAGGTCTCTGCAGGTGGATTTTCTGCACCACAAGTCGCCTGGTACAAGTGAAGTGTATTTAATGTTGTTTTAAATCGGTTAGCTGTCATGTAAAGTACTCGCTAAAAACATGCAAATTTTAACCGAAAGCAGTGACTCAGTGCTGTGACACCAAAACAAACACACAAAAACGACAACGACGACAACAACAGGTGACCGGATTCAAAATGTATCGCCGGATACATTCTAACCCGCCGGGGTTACCTTTCCAGTTACTAACGGAAACGCACGCCGGACCCTCCGGCAGGCGGTCGCACTCCACCGGGAGCCGGCCGCCGTCCAGCGACGCCCAGCAGCTGTCCTGCAGCACGTGGCAGAAGCTGCGGCAGGGCAGGTGGGCGGCGCCGGACGGGCACCGCGGCGCCATCAGCAGGCAGAGGAACCACTCGGCACTGTGGTGGCACCGCGCCCTCACGAGCCACGCCCACTCCTGAAGCCCCGCCCCCACCTGCCCTACGGACGAGTGGTTGAGAAAGTTGGGCAGCATGAACGACTTTGGCCGCCTGCAAACGGGCCAGCCAGGGGGCACCGGGACACAAACCGTCCCGTTAGCTTCGCCAGCGGCTACATCGGACCCAGATCCATCCCCCGACCCAGAGCCCTCCTCCACCCGTTGCCCCGGCAACCTGCCTGTGGTGTTAGCGTTAGCGCCCTCCGGCTGCTCGCCCAGGCTCCCGTTAGTAGTCCAGGTGGTCGGCGTCGCGTCCCACGCCTCCACTAACTTACGGATTCCCGTCGCCACGTTGATGATTTCTTCCCCAACCCCGGACAAATTGTCATCCTCCTCCGCCTTCTGCTTTGCGTCGCCGCCGGTTGTCGTGGCGACACCTGTTGTCCCGGTCACCTTCCCCGTCGTCCCGGTAACCGTCCCTGTCCCTGTCGTCCCGGTAACCGTTCCTGTCCCTGTCGTCCCAGTTACAGCCTCCGTCGTCCCTCCTGTCGTCCCTCCTGTCGTCCCTGCCGTTGTCCCAGTGCTGGTCTCTGGTGTCGGCTTTGGCCCGGAGAACCAGAGCCAGGCCTGGGAGCTGCAGGCCCGGAGAACCAGGAGCAGCAGCACCGTCTGGATCCTCCGCATGCTGTTCGTCCACCTGTTCACCAGCCGGTCGAATCCGAGCTGCTCTGAGTGGAAGCAGATTCATAAAAGCTGCTGGCGGGAGACCCTCCCTCCTCCGGCCCAGCGGCTGGCTGCAGCCGCCCTCGTTAAAGCCAGGAGGAGGGAGGCTTGTTGCATGTTGACAGAAGTCATTGGTTGCTCAGAGTTGCCCCAAAAAAACTCCTCCCATGTGTGGCTTGAGAAGTAGCTCCCCTAAGAGTTTATCCTGCAGCATTCCTGTCACCACACTGACACACCCGTCCTGCTCAGCACAACCTGGAGCTTTAACAGTTACGCTTCATAATAATCAGGTTCAAGTTCAGAAACTATTTACAGAACAGCAACAAGTTGATTGGTGTTTTGTCTTCTTTTTTTTGCAGGATTTTGTATGAACTCTGGTGTAGCTGTTCTCGCTAACGGAGCCTCTAAAGCTGCTTCATTTATTGATCCGTGCGATGACATAAATGCAAAACGTATGTGCTAGATGTTAATTTTTACATTTCTTCTGCTGTGCAAGACAACCCTCTGAACTCTGAGAAGTTTCTGGGCGTTTTGTTTCAGCTCTTGTCATGTTTTTACCCACCGTAGGTTGCAAAATAAAGTCCTGCACCTCCGTGGAAACAGAACAAGAATGACTAGAAGTAGAGGGAACTCTTTTTGTGCAGCTTCACCCAGAATGAAAACAAGAAAAAGTTGAACTGTTTTGATCGTCTGATTTCTAACATGTTCCTGTGCTCTGTGGTGCAACGTGACACAAAACTCTGTGAATTTTCTGTTGAACTGCAGGAAGTGTTTAGCAGATATGAGACAAACATGGAAACAAATCAAAAGGGGAAACAGTAAAACATCTACAGCAGGTAGAGTCTAATTTTATCTCCAGTATTCGTAACAATTCCAGCCACAAAATTCTGTTGAATTCAGGTTTGTTCATGAAAAAAAAGTCATTTTCTAAGATTTCTGTCATTCTAATTGTGTCAAACTGCACAGAAGACATTTCTGAGTTTAGTCCTGGTTGTTCTGTTTCTTTTTAGACTTTATGTTGGGGTGAAAAACGAGCCAACGGTGGGTAAAAATGTAACAGGAGTGAAAAAATAAAGAAAATGCTTCAGGTTTGGATGTTTCTACTGATTTTAAACCTTTTAAAATGATCTCAGCTTGAATTTGAGACCTACAAAATGTCTCATGAAGCAAGTGTGCATGGAAGAGGAAGGAAGGGAAGAAGTGCATTATGGGAATTGTAGGTTTTGAGAGTTTACGGACAAGATATCTGAGCTTCTGCTAAAAAATAAAACACTATGGTGCACATGTGTTATTTTAGGTGCATCCTTAATGTAAAACTTGCTGCAACATGTACAAATTAAGGTGGTTTGAGTCGTTTACGTGGGTCAGAAACTCGTGGAGAAGCAGCACAGACGGATGACTTTGGCTGTTATCTGAAACAACAGAACCGAGCTCGGCTGATCGACTCCGACGGCTCGCTGCGTTTATCAGCCTGATTTATCGTCTCCCAGATAACCACGATCGCCACAGAGTCGACCACAGAGTCGACTGTGAGCAGCGCCGGGAGGTTTGTAACGTGATGAAGCACAGCTGGAGGGGTGACGGAGGGGCAGCAGCTGAGGAGGAGGAGGAGGAGGAGGAGGAGGCGGATCGGATCGATGTCTTAAGCTGCGTCCCGCGGGACCGACGCCGTTGCCTCATCGCAGAAAATCCTCGGAAAACGTCCCGCTTCCAGGTTCTCAGGGATCCTCCGCTCGGCCCGGAGTGCCCCCATCATCCAGACACCTCCACTGTCCAGCTGTTCCACATTCCAGCCCGCGGACCTCCCACGCCCACGCTGCCTCCGACATCATCTGTGCATTCATGCAGCGCCGTCACAACCAGAACCAGAACCACAGAGCCTCTGTTGTCACCGTCAGCTGTGCCAAACCAGAATCCTCCCGGTGCACAGAAACGAATGAAGAAGTCACACGAGGTCCTCAAAGACTAAAAATGTCGACTGGTTTCTCTTAATCTGCATCAGTTCATTCATTTTCAGGATTTAACCCTTTAGATGCCGGTTTGTTTACATGATGCCACAGTTTAAAAACATTTAAAAAGTGATTTATTGTTCATGAAGTAGGTGTTAGGTGGAAGATATTTGTTCTAATCATAGACTGGGGTGTGACAGTGATGAACAACAACAATAACTTGGATGCATTTTAATTTTTATGCAGCGAAACGTTTAAATAAATTCACACTCAGGTGCTTAAAGACAAAAAGTCACTAAGTTAATTTATTTATTTTACATCAGTTCTGATCATAACTCCTAAATATTCACTCATTTTCAGGATTTTAACCTTTTACATGGAGGTTTGTTTACATGATGTTTATAAAAAGAAAAAAAAACATGATTTATCGTAATTTATCGTCCATACAAAAGGCACAAAAAGTGGATTTATTTTAATTTTTTTGGATAATCACAGTCTAGAACATGTCAGTGATGAACAACGACATTGATCCGGATGCATTTTTATTTTTTATTCACTGCAGCTTTTCTCTTTTTCCCCTCTCACTCACGTCCTTAAAGACAAAAATGTTCACGTCCATGTTTTAATCAATTATCATGATTTTAAACTTTGGTTAATTTCTCTGATAGAACTGGAGGTAACACAAGAGCAGTTCAGGGACTGTTGAAAAGCTGAAAATTCACTTAATTTTTCTGTTTTTACACTTTCTGCTTCCAATAAATCGTGTCATTTTGGTGGTTTTTAATTTTTTAATTTTTCTTTTTAAGTAACATGACTTTCAACCCTGCTGACAGGTTTCGGGGTTCAGAGTTTTAAAGTCTTAAAATACGTTTGGAGAAGATCTTTAATATCCGATATGAGTCTGCATCAGTGTCTTCAAGTTGTGAAAACTTTGAAGAAAACAATGTTCAACCAGTAAACTACACTGAGTTTGGGGAATTAGTTTAGAATAACCAGTTTCAACTGTCTGAAACAGTTCAGGCATGTTTTATTAAGAGTGGAAGGGCTTGAAACTCTGAGCGGAAGGTGAAATTTAATTAAGCTATCTCAACTTTAATTTAGTTTATCTCTTATTCTGCAGTTCATCAGCTTCCCCAAAGCTTTTTCAAGCCACGATGCAGCTTCACTGTTTGGGTTCGGCACCGTTTTCACTGTAAAAGCTCTAAAAAAACCATCCACCCACTTGTATGGAAACGACGCGGTGGCATATTTAGCGGCTAAAGAGTCCGATATTTCCCTTGGGAGCTGGTGGAGACCAAAAATGGAGCAAATAGACTTGTTTCTTCTGCCCTCAAGTGGCCACCGAAGGAGCTGCACTGGATTTAAATGTTAACAAACAGGAAAAATGGATAAAAATTAATACATAAGTAACGCATTAAAGTCCCACCACTAATA
>NW_007578143.1:481102-497023 GCF_000690725.1 Stegastes partitus | reverse complement strand
CCATAAACGTTATGTTCAGTTTGTTTTCTTTGGTTTTCTGACTCGGTGATCAACTTCCTGTTCGTCTTTTTGGCAGCATTTGTGTTTTCTTTGGAGCATTTCTCACGTTCTCCAAGTGATTAAGCATCTAACCTGGAGCTAAAAAAAAAAAAGAAAGGTGAGATTTTGCAGATATCAGGTGAGATTTTTCTCCCCAGATGTCAGCTTCACATTCCACACATGAGTCAGTGCTTCGTCCTGCAGGCTTCATTCGTTCATGTTCATCACCTGCAGGGCGAGTCGACGCTGCGTTACGCTGCAGCTGCTGCTCACACACGCATTCATACATATGCATGCAGCGAAAACTACCGAGTGAGCTGCAGCTGCATGTTGGAGCTTTTAGTTATCAGCAAAACGTCTCCTGATTCTTTCATCTCTTTAATTCTGCAACACAAAAGCTGCTTCAGGTGGTTTAACTGTAAATCGGACAGTTTTAAAAGGTGCGGCCGTCTGAAAGGTCACGAGAAATCTGGAGCAAAGTGACTCATGAGAAAGGAAACAAAAAACTCTGATTCATTTTTCTATAATTTGGGATAATTGCAGCCGTTTAAAGGAAACGATGGGAGAAGCTTTGAGGAGAAAATTACTCAAACGACATCTGGAGCGACTGACTCGACTCTGCATGAGAACCCAAGACAAAAAAAACACAAAAGTGGGTTTAAAAGGATTCTTATCTTGAGGAAAAACTCCAAATTGCACCATTTATCTGCCAGAAACTGTAAAAACAAACCGAAACAACCAATCATCCATCAACCAAACCAGCTTCACCAAATCTCAGCTGAACATCAACACATTTCATCAAAATCTCTTTAATTCTACATCTCGATTAAAAAATTGCCAAAAATAAACCGCTTGCTTTAACCGGATTTGACAAAAAAGAAAAAATTCTGTGCTCCTCAGCGCAACCGTGAAGACATGAATGACTCAGCTGAGATGAACAGTGACAGGACAGAAATTCAGGAACTTTTCGGTTGTGTTTACACTCACAGAGAGCAGCTCCACTTAGAAAATGATCCAGATCTCTGGTTAAAATTGAGATTTTTAACAAAAATCACTTTATTCTACATGTCTCGATTAAAAATTTGCAAAAAATTAACCGTTTGCTCAAACTTACTTCTGCAAAAAACAAAAAATTCTGTGCTCCTCGATGCAACCGCGAAAACATGAATGACTCAGCTGTGACCAACAGTAACGTGACCAAAAATTTAGGAACTTTTCCAATAAATTGCAAGTTGTGTTTACACAGAGCAGAGAGCAGCGCCAATGACAAAATGACATTTAATCAAAATCCCTTTATTTAACATGTCTCGTTTAAAAATATACAAAAAAATAAATCGTTTGCTCGAATCAGATTTTACAAAAAAACAAAAATTCTGTGCTCGTTGGTGCAACCGTGAAGATATTGGTGACTAAGCTGAGACTAACGATACCATAACAAAAATTTGGGAGCTTTTCGGCTGAACTGCAGGCTGCGTCTACACAAAGCAGAGAGGAGACGAGCATAGAATGAAATTAAAAATGTAAAAAGTAAAACATCCAAGCAGGTAGAGCCTCCAATGTGTTTATTATCATGTTATTTATTTATCTGGTGTTGGTAGCAGCTGTGGACACTTGGAAAAACGTTGCACATGCTGATTTTCTAAAATAAATAATCACATTAATTCCTTTTTTTCATGATTTCTTTCATTTTAACTGCGTCAAACTGCACAGAGGACATTTATGAGTTTCCTCTACTTCTAGTCCTGCTTGTTCTCTTTCCATAGAGGTGCAGGACTTTGTGTTGCAGTGAAAAATGAGTCCACAGTGAGTGAGCAACAAAAACGGCCAGAACCAGAGGCCCTCACAGACTTAATGCCTCGACTTCAGCTCCTGCAGTAGCCTGATGTTTCCTCTACTTGATAATCTGCAGATATTAGGTGCTGAAAAAATGTTGGCCTCAAAAAATCACTGCAGAAAAAGCACCAAAAAAATTAAACCAAAACCAGCAGCAGCAGCAGCAGCAGCTTGTAGTGAGCAGCTGTAGTGGACACATGAGCAGGTGTGTCTCCTCACAACCAGCTTGTGAACTGTGGGAAACCAGAAGGACGAGACGGAAACGTGATCCAGCGATTAAACGGGGACGCGGCGAAGCCTGAGAAATCCCACAGCTTCACATTTATCCCCTAAAAGATGGAAGAGAAGACGAGGAGCGACAAGACGAGGCGACGAGGAGGCCGAGCTGAGCAGCAGCTGGAGACGTATGACGGCTGTGAAGAGGATCAGACGTGGAGGTTTGATCCAATAAAACAATAATCTGAGAAAAAAAACACTGAAGCTACTAATAAATGTATGAGTTTTATAAAACAGTACTGAAATTAAAAAGCTTTAAAATAGTTATTGAGCAATTAGTGATATTTTACTGAGTTTTGCTGTTTGGTTAAATTAAAGATGTTAACAAAATTCATTGTAAAATAATGAAAAAAATATACTACTGCTAATACTAATACTACTAATAATAAAAAATAATAACTTGTTAACTAGATAACTTTTATTTAGAAAATGTCCAAATTAAAATTCTGTAATTGTAAATTTTTTAAAAATAAAATAAATAAATAATAATAATAAATAATAATAATAATAATAATAATAATAATAATTTACCTGTTAACTGGAGATTTTTTTTTATTTAGAAAATGTCCAAATTTAAATTCTGTAATTTTAAATAATAATAATAATAATAATAATAATAATAATAATAATAAAATTGAAATTTTTGTGTATATAGACTAGGTTAAAAAAAACTTACATATATTTCCTGCTACTTGCACTGTTTTTACAGTTTTTGTTTGTAATAAGCAATGCAACCCTTGAATATGGTGAAATATCTCATTAAAACTTTTGTATTATTGTGAAACAAGCATTTTTAGAACAACCACTGTTGTGAAAACCAAAAGAGGAATCACCGCTTTTCTAATTTATTGCAAACACAGTTTAACTTCTTACAAGCTTTTTGTTATGATGCAGAAGTAAGTGACGACAGAGGAGTGACTGGCTGTGTGCACGACAGCAACACTTGTGGCTATTTATTTAAACAAACTGCACAAAGGAACGCTAAAATAAAAGAGTTAATAATTCAAACATGACCTCTGCTCTCCTTGAAAAGTCAAAGTCTCTTCAGGAAACGTTACTGCTAAAGTTTACAGAGACGACTCCAGATGATTTCAGACATAAAACTTTGCTGCAGCAGCAGAAACTCGAGGCCTGTTTGCTTGTCGTCGTCATGTTTTCTGTCTGTGCAGTACTTCAGTGAACCAGCAGATGGCAGCAGCACATCAAGTCCACAGTGACTGTATTCATCACTGCTTTCATTTATGAATGCAAGAACAGAACGACTACAAACTAATTATTCTGCAAATACATTAAATCAAATTGGGGCTTTTTTTGCTCTTTTTATGAGAGGAAGTACCTCCATAAGGCCTCACATGCTGCTGAACACTGATTGAGGAGTTTTCTTTTGGCTCTTAACGACTTTCTGAAGCTCACAGATGAAATGAGAGACAAAACCAGATGAAGTGAGGTTGAAAATATTACATTTTGTTGCTTTTAAAGAAAAATATTTGATGTGAAGAGCTGAAAAAAGTCACAACTAGATATTGGTGCATCAACAAGCAGAAAAATAAACTGATGTTTGGAGTGTTTCTGCTTCAGAATCAGAAATTTACGAATAATCTCTGAGCTGCAAACATTCAGCAGCGACAGTGTTTTGTTGTGAATACGAGGAAATAAATGACATTAAAAAAAGAGATGAAAATTGCACATCAGGAACAAGAGCAATAATCACAGAAAAGCCTGTTTAAAAACTTGTAACTTGTAGAAAATTTCAAATATTTAGTTAACAATATTTGGAGACTAAAAACTGCTCATGCCAAAGAGTGCAGATTTATATTGATATTTTAAAAGATTTTTATATTTCTAATAATTTGCTCAAGCTTGAAATAAAATATTTGAATATTTTAAGACAACAATAAGGTAAAATCCTGAGCTGTAGCCAGAATTACCTAAATAAAATAGGAAAATGTGTGAAACATTTTTGAAGAAATAAATTCTTTTTTCACTGATGGACATTATTTAGCTGCTCTAATTTGTTCAGATGCACTCGTGCATCGTTTTTCTGTAAAATAACATCAAATATCTGGGAAATAATTATACGTTATGCTGATTTGAATGCAGTAAAAAAAAAATTTAAAAAAAGTAATATTATGGTAAAATATTGTAAAAGAACAAATTATTGTTTTAAAAAATATTTGGCCTATTTCTTTTTTTTAAAATGCACAACATGTAAATTAATTCTTTATTCTGTGATTTTAATAGATATTATCTATACTTCTACATAATTAGGAAAATCTGTAAAATGTTAAAGTTGCTCAAAAAAATTATGTTGCATTTTTTAGTCCTAATATGCCTAATGTTTCTCTCTAATATCTGTAAAATAATTATATTTATTGTCAACGTAAATACAGTAAAAATAGCGTCACACTTTGGTGAAATGTTGTAAAGAAAAAAAAAAGTTTACTATTTGTAAAAAATATTTTTTTTATCTGCACATTAAATAAAGTTTTTTTTAGGGTTAGTATGAATTAACAATTTTTTCCCATGATTTAACGAGATATTATCTGTAATTAAACAAAACAAGTAAAATATACATTTCTAAAAAATGAATTATTTATCATTTTTCTATCATTAAAATCATTTTTTGTTGATTTAATTTTATTATCAAATGTTATCAAATTTAAAAATGCAGAATTATGGCTTTTTAAAAAATATTTATTTATTTATTTTTACAGTCAACATGGACTTTTTTTCTGATTTTATTGAATTTTTTATTTATTTATTTATTTATTTATTTATTTTTTAATCACATCACATTAACTTTGTACCATATTTTATCAAAATTGTGTTTTTATCTTTTTGGACTATGTGAAAGCGCTTTGTAACCCTGTGATTTAAAAAAAAAAAACACTTTATAAATAAACCTATTTTTATTGTAGATATTGTCTGTAATTTCACAAAACATGTAAACTCTGTAAAACAACCGGAAACCACTGGAGACCTTGGAGGTGAGAACGTTCCTCCTCCGTCTCTGAGATCATAAAGGCGGCTGCTGTACTTCCCAGATATCAAATATCTGGAATTCCTCAAAGCCAAAGGAGCAAAATAAAAGAAAGTTTGGCCGCGGGGCGTCTCTGGCAGCAGCTCAGCAGGAATCAGCACCATGACAGTCCTCGTCTTCCTCCTCCTCCAGGAAGCTCCAACAAAAGCAGGAATGTCCAGACGACGGCTCCGAGTCGGAGCTCGAGTCGCCGAGCAGCAGAACTCGGAGACAGTCGCCTCCTTGTTGCTCTCAATGAGGACGTTTGTTGGAGAGCGTCGACGCTCAAGTAAATAAATGATGGTGTTGTTCAGAGAGAGGAGACGACGCCTCGTAAAGTGACTGACAGCTCAAAATTAAACCCAATTATGGAGCTTTTAACGCGGATCAAAGGTGGAAACCTGACGGCTCCGAGGCCTCCGAGCTGCAGCTTCAATCCTGCAAAAAGAAACTGCAGAGTAACTGAGTACATCTACTCAAGTACTCTCCACTGAAATGTACTTTTTAACCCTTTGGACCACAAATACAGGACAGAAACCGAAGCATCCACACTGAGAGTCAATCATAAAGAAGAAATGAAGAGAATTTAAGAGGGTTTTTTGCTCGTCATTGAACTTTTCTGAGGAAAAACTACATTTTTTTATTAAAAATATGAGCAAAATAAGCTCATCCTGATTGAAAAAAGAACATATTTGCAAATCAAAAAACTATAATTTGTTCATTTGTTCCGGTTTCGATCACGTTAACTAATAAATAAAATAGTTCTAATTGTTTTTTGTTTTTTTAAAGTCTTTGGACTCATGAAATTAGACGATGATCATCATTTTATTCTGCTTTTATTTGATGTATGCATATATCTATTGTTCTTTTTATCAGACAAATTTCCCACACCTGGGACAATGAAGTTAATCTTGATCTTGATAAACTCCTGAAAATCCAACTTTCTGGTGTCTTGCTTTCAGTTCTATCAGGAAAATGAACCAAAACCCCGACGCTCTACATCACATTTAAGTTTGCCAAAAGTAAACCGTTTACTTGAATCAGATTCTGCAAAAAAAAAAAAAATTCTGCATTTCTTGGTGCAGATATGAAGCCATCAGTGACTCCGTTGCGACCAAGAGGCATGTGGCAAAAATTCAGGGATTGTTCAGTTGAACTGCAGGCTGTGTGTCCACATAGACAAGTCTGGGAAGTAATTAAAATGTAAATAATAAAATATTAATAGCACGACAGAGTCAAAATGAGTTTTTCAGTAATGATGAGCTCTGCAGGCAAATGTTGGACAAATAATTCATTTTTTTTTTCCAGTTTTGGTGAAATAAATAATCCAAGAAATTCAATTTTTTTTTTCTTTTTTTAAAGTTTTTACCCCATTTTGTGTCGTTCTGCACAGAAGACATTAGTCATGAGCCTACAGCAGGTAAAAACATGGAGTTCAGAGACGATTAAATCATTTAAATCATTATTATCCCACTTTTTAACTGTGGTTTCTTCAAGAAATACAGTTTTTATCTCAGTTTTCTGCAGCTTTTAGGTTTAAAAATAAATATTGGCTCTTTTTTGTTTAAGAAGGTTTTTAAAAACAGATTTTTCGGACTTTTCTGCACAACTTTGTTTTTCATCTGCAAATACGACGGTGATGATGATTTTCAGCTTATTTTAAACCCTGTGTTTCTGTTATTTTCTCTGCACATCACCAAGAAAACTCTGTTGCTGCATGTTTACAAGTTCACTTTTGAATATTAACCGAAAAAAAAGTTCAATAGCTGCTGAAAAAGTTCTTAGTTTCTTCCACTTCTTCTTCCTCATTGCCTCTCAGTGCAGGTGCATCAGTTTCCACTTGTTTACTTGTCAAAACGTGACGTCAGGAGGCGTTGGGATGTTTCTTTTCTCCTCTCAAAGCTGGAACTCAGAAGCGACAAACAACCTGGAGTGGAGCCGTTAATCTGAGACGGAGCGACGGCGTGAATGAAGCTGTCCGACCGCCGTGGTGGAGATGATTAACGGCGGCCGCTAAACACTGAGAGGCTTCAGTGTGAGACGCCTCTCGAGGTTTTATGGCCAGAAAAGAGGCGAATGAAGCGACAGCGAATGTCTGGTCTGCTGCCGACAAACAGCTCCTCTGTGACGATGATCCGGGATCCTTCTGCTCTCGTTGCTGCAAAACTGATCCTTTTAAAAAAATGACTTGATCTTATAATAAACTAAATCAGTGAATTTGTTCATACAAGATAAAAACTGAGCCTTAAATCGACGCCTGTCAAACTGTTTTTAAAGCTGCTGAATGTCATTCAAAGGTTGAATTAAATGAAGGAGAACATTTTTAGATTTATCAATTAATCCTCTAAACTCCAAAAAGTTTCTGCCTGTTTTTTTTTCCCTTTTTTCTTCCTTTTTTTTTTTTTTTCACCACAATATAACGTCCTTCACCTCTATGGAAACACAACAAGCACGACTAGAAGATGAGAGAACTTATAAATGTCTTCTGTGCTGTTTGACGCAGTTAGAATGACATAAAGCACAAAAAACGAAAAAGCAAAACTTGATTTTCTTTAATGATTTAGTTTTTAAAATTGAGAAAAAAATTAAATTAACATGAAAAACATTTTGATATTTACTCTTGCATTTATTTTTTTCGTGTTTAAACTTGTTTCCTCTGTGCTCTCTGCCTGCAGTTCAGCCGAGAAGTCTCTGAATTTTTGTTGCGTGACTGTTGGTTGCAGCTGTGTCACTAATATCTTGTCAGTTGCGATGAGAAATGCAGAATTTTTTGTTTTTGACAGAATCTGGTTTGAACAGATGGTTTAATTTTTGCAATTTTTTTTTACATGATCAGGATAATTTTTCAGATGGGCCACGAGTGAGTAGTTCAAGGACTGTTGGAAAGTTGGAAATCTGACTATTCTTTTATGTTTTTACAGTTTCAGGCTGATAAATGGTGTAATTTTGGCTTTTTCTTTTCAAAGACAACAAGTCCTGTCAGCAGGTTTTGGGATTCAGAGGTTTAAATATAGAAGTGTAGATGAACTAGTTTAGTTTTAGTTTAACACTGAAAATCTGCTCCTTCACTGGACTCTGATCAGCTCCTGGTATCGACTGAAGCTTCTGGGCTCCTGAACACTTGACCTCCTGCATACCTGTGCTGTAGCTCCAGCACCTGTCCTCTCAGGTGAAGCAGGTCCCTGCAGCACTTCACCAGACGAGCTCAGCTCAGCTGCCCGATCCTGTAAACGTCTGTCGCTTCCAAACAACTGGTTTTGGTCAAAACAAGACGATTCCACGGATCATTTTCCTTCATTTAGGCAGACGTCAGGTTTAAAAAGTAAAGAAAAGAAGAGTCATGGACGTCAGATCTTTTTAACTGGAGTCACTAATGGCTGCACTGATAAAGATAAATTTATTAAAATCATATTTAAATGTAATTTTTTTAATCAATTCACTGTGATTTTACAAGTTTTCCTTGTTTTGTTAAATGATAAAAAAATAACTCGTAAAATTACTTTTACATAATGTCCACATCAAGAATCTGTATGTTGATAAATGCTAATTTGTTTTTTGACTAAACTTTGTAAACTTTTGATCAGTATTTTTTACTAAATTTGAATCAGCAGATTTTTTTATTTATTTTTTTGGTTACTGAAATTTGCTGTTATTTGAAAAAAAAAAAAAAGTATGGATATTTGAAATTAAAAAATGGTAAATCACACTGTTATTTTACAAATCTTCCCTTTTTAAATATTAGATTACAAATAATAATCAGTAAAATCACAGAAGAAAGTAAGAATTTAAATGTTAAACTTAAAAAAAAAATCAAAAATCAATATTTTTATATTTCTATTTGTTCTTTGTGGCCATAAAATTACAGTTTTACTGGATTTAAATCAGCTAAAAAACAGTATTTAGTAGTATCTTATAGACATTTTACATTTTTTTCAGGTTCTTATTTTTGTTGGTTTATTTGTCTTTTTTGAACATGACACTGATCCGTCTTCCTTCCTGGCACATTTTCACAGTCTTTAAAAGAGATTTCCTTCTAAGAAAACGGTTTATTTCTGACAAATATTTAAATGTCACATGTAGAATAAAGCGATTTGTTATGAAAGATTTGAACTTTTCTGACGAAAAAATTACAAACGATCAGTTAAAGGACTGCCAGAAAGTTGAAAATCTAACAATTCTTTCTGTTTTTACACTTTCTGACTCTGATAAAGGGTCTAATTTTGGCATTTTTTTCTAAAAACAACTCACCTTTCCTACCCAGCTGGAAGGCTTTACAGCTCAGAGGGTTAAAACATAACTTTCTAAGATTTTTATTTTGTTTATTTTACAGCAAACCTACCAAAATGTGAGATAAGGAATGCTTTAGATTGTGCATTCTGGTTTCTACTCTTGTTGTTTATGAGGATACCAAGTGTCAGGTTGTTGTCACAGCACGTAGACAGAAGCAGCACTTCTGATCTTTTAATTCTAGATTCTGAGAGCTGTATCTGTGTGACAGAAGCTTTGGTTCTGGTTAATCAGCGACTTGTTCTGCGTATAAACAAGCTGAAGCTCCAACATCCAGCCATAAAGCCGACGTCAGCTCTAATCTTTGCTGTTTTGTGGCCGACTGCTGATGAGATCTTAAAGAGGCGAGCAGGTGGCAGCAGCGAACCACCGCCACCGCCATCATCACCTCCTCAAAGCCGCCGGCGCTGCAGCTGACAAAACAAAACCTCCACCGACAGCACGGCATCTCCCGGCCATCAGATACGGCGGCTCAGCAACGTGGAAGGTGGGAAGCAAAACATCCTCTCGCCCCTCAGCGTGAGCTCACACCTTTCCACCGCCGGCAGCAGCCAGAAAACACCCACAGCTCTGCAGCTTTTAAAGGCTTCTGTGGAGCTTTGATGTCTCGCTGCTTACGGTCTAATCATCTGGAGGAGGCAACGCTGCCCAATCTGAGACGCACTCAGGACAAAAGCTGTAATTACACATAAAATCAGGAGTTAACCGCAGTGGAGAAATGCCCCGGAGGCTGTGCAGAAACTAAGGAGTGCCGGGAGTTTGTTTAAAGAAGCCAAGCTGCTACTGTTTATTCAGCCTGCAGATACAAACCTGATTCTGTGCTCTACATATTTGCTTCTTTTAGGGATTAAGCGCGATATAGCTCGCATGATCGAGGCCGAAAGACTTCAAACATCCACCCGAAAAACCACAGATTGAGCAGAACATCCAAGAAATAAACACAATTTTGTGGAACAGCGCTGCATTTTTCTTCTTCATTGCACAAAACGACGTCTTTACTATGATTTCAACAGAACTTAAGCGGTGATTTCATACTAAAAAGATAATATCTCCGGAAAATATCCACTCAATTTGACTGTCTAAGACTGCTGAAGCTCCACTAGCTTCAGTGCTCCATCCACTGCACTGGAAAACGATTAAGAAGTGATCTTTAAATGGGCAGGATAGGTTGAGATAAGATAGATAGAGATAAGTCAGGGCAGGTTGAGATAAGTCAAGATAACTCAAGATAAGTCAAGTGAGAAAAAGTTGGTCAAAAGTCGAGATATGTTGAGATAAGTCGAGATAAGTTTGGATAAGCAAAGATAAGTCAAGTGAGGAAAAGTTAAAAAGAAAAAGAAAAGTCAAGATAATTCAGGATAGTTCAAGATAAGTTCAATGGGGGCAAGTTGGTCAAAAGTCAAAATAGTTAAGTAAAGATAGTCTGAGATAAGTCAAAATAACTTACGACAAGCCAATTCAGATCAAGATATGTCAAGATAGGCCGAGATAAGTCAGGGCAGGTTGAGATAAATTGAGATAGTTCAAGATAAGTCAAGAAAAAGTTGGTAAAAAGTCAAGATAAGTCCATATAAGTCAGGATAGGTTGGAATAGGTCATAGATAACTCAAGACAAGTCAGTACAGGTCGCGATAAGTCAAAATAAGTTGAATGAAAGAAAGTTGGTAAAAAAAAGATAATTTAGAATAAGTCAAGATAGTCTGAGATAAGTCTGGATAGGTTAATATAAGTCAGGTGAGAAAAAGTTGGTCTAAAGTCAAGCTAAGTCAAGATAACTTAAGACAAGCCAATATAGGTCAAGATACATCAAGACAGGCTGAGATAAGTTGAGATAAGTGACATGTCAATACAAGTCCTGACAAGATTGGTCATCACATGACGAGGTAGGTCAGGGCAGTATAGGTCGAGATCGGTCAAGCTAGGTTGACATAAGTCAGTGAGACAGGTCCAGATGGTCGAGGTAGGTTGAAGTAGGTCGAGATAAGTTCAGATAAGTCAAGATACGTCAGTTAGATAGATCAAGATGGTCGAGGTAAGCTGAAGTAGGTCAGGATAAGTTGAGATAAATCAAGATAAGTCAAGATAGGTTGAGCTGCATGAAAATAAATCAAAATAGGTCAGGGTAAGTCAAGATAAGTTGAGATAAGTCAAGATAAGTACCATGTCAAGACATGTCATGACAAGATAAGTCAAAAAAAGTCAGTATAGGAAAAGATAGGTCAAGCTAGGTTGGGATAAGTCAAGATAGTTTGAGATAAACCAAGATAAGTCGATACAATCATGATTGATCAAGACTGGATAGGGTAGGTCAGGAAAAGTTAAGATAATGTAGGACAGGTAACGGAAATAAATCAAGCTAAGTTAAGATCGTTGAAGATAACTGGGATTATCAGTTTTGATCTCTGAATATTCCCCGCCCCCTTCCAAATATTCGGGATATTCGTCATTAATTGGGCAGAATATCCGGAAACAGTAATTGTTATTCGGACCAGCCCTAATAGGAAGAAAAAAATATAAGAAAAGTCAATATAAAACAAGATATGCTACAAAGAGAGAAGTGAAGCTACACAACAATAAGTCAGAACAGGTTTCATAATGTCAAACACAGTCAAGATACGAGTTTAATTATCCGCAGGAGACAAACATCTCGTCATTCTCCAAAAGCACAACTACAGGCAGAAAATAGTGAGGTGTAGTCAGAGAAAGTAATTAAAATGTCACGTTAGGTTAGACGTGAAGCAGCCGAGCCAGACATGTTTTCTCTTCATCAGGCCTTAAAGCTGCAGCTTCCAGTTCTCGTCTGTAATTAGTGGTTGGACTGCAGAGATACGTCTTCATGAATTACAATCTGAGACACCGCAGAGACTTAAAGTAATAATGTGAGATGTTTTAACATAAACAGACGACTGATCTCCATCCCTGTCAGGAAAACCGATAAAAACAAGGAGAGACTGAGCTTAAAAAATGCCGGATGTCGTGTTCCCCGCAGGGTTTGTCGAAAGGCGTGTCGCTAATTATTTTCATTATCAGGAAAAAATGAAAAATGTCCAAAAATATTCAATATTTAAAAAGCTAATGTTTGGATTTTTAACTCTGAATCATTCAAATGATCACAGGGATGAAAAATGACATAAAAGACACACAAAACAACTGAAAGAGTCACATAATGGCCGTGTAGAGATACGAAACAACTAAATTTGATGTAAAACAATGACAACGAAGAGCTAAATGACAACAGACACAAACAATCGCAAAAGATGACCAAAAAACATAAAATCACCCACAAAAAAAAACATAAAAAGACAAAACAACTAAAAGGAGACAGAAAACAACTAAACAGAGACACAAAATGACCACAATGACACACATATTGGTCCCCAAATGACAACAAAGCGACACAAAATGGTCTCAAACGCATACAAAATGTTCACATACAGGCACAAAACAAAAACAAAGTAACACAAAACAACTTAAACAAGACATAAAATCACTAAAGAGACACAAAATTACCACAAAGACACATAAAATGACTAAAAAAATACACAAAAGCACAACAAAAAGAGACAAAACTACCACAAAGAGACAAAAACTGACCACATAGTGACTCAAGATGACTAAAAAGAGAATAGAAAAACACTACAGAGACAAAAAATGACCACAAAACATATGAAAACACTACAAAAAGACACAAAATGACCACAAAGAGACAAAAACTGACCACATACAGACTCGAGATGACTAAAAAGAGGACACCAAAACACTACAGAGACACAAAATGACCACAAAAAAATAGTAAAATCACCACAAAGAGACAAAACAACAACAAAGAGATGCAAAATGGTCCCAAAGACGCACAAAAACACCACAAAAGAGACAAAAATTCACCAGAAAGAGACACACAACGATACAAAGAGACACAGAACGACCACAAAACTCTAAACGGATCATTTTTCTGTCACTCGGTGAACAGAAGACTGCAGTAATTGTCGTTTCGTGCAGTTTGAAGCGTGTTTGCAGTATTTAAACCGTGTGTTCAACATGTGTTTGTATCCGAAGAGCTCGAGGCGTCTGAAGAGCATCAGCCCACACAATTTCCACATTCAAATGCAACGCTGAGGTTTGTGATGCTGCCGTGTCGAGACAAGTCGCAGCAGCTGAGGCCGAGTGCGTCGTCGTCTCCCGTCGGTTCGTTTTGCTCGAGCCGCTCTCAGCTTTTATTGGCTCCATTCAGCGTCTCATCGTATACAACGGAGAGAGGCTGTTTGGCCACCAGCGTTTACACGGCGGCACTAAATCTGAGAGCAGCTCAAAGGAAACAAAGAGGATGTAAATCACATCCAGCGCAGACGGTAAATTATCAGCTGATGAGGCTCAGCGCTGGACAGAACGTTTCCTTATTTGGTGCCTTCGCTTTCCTACAACCGGCTCCAGCTTGTCTCAGCTCAGCCACTGGTTCACTACGTTTCCCAGAAATCCTTTCAGGTCTGCTGCATTATTTATGTCAAACCTGCCCTGACGCAGTTTTAAAATCTATCAATGAGACACAAAAAGACCAAAAGGACACCACAGAGACACTAACATATCACAGAGAGACGCAAAACAACTCAATGAAGACACCAAACGACTAAAAGGAGACACAAAACAACCACAACAAACAGAAAATGCTCACAGAGATGCAAAACGACAACAAAGAGACACAAAACAAGTAAAAGGAGACTCAAAAGAAATGCAAAACAACCTAAAGTTGATGCAAAAAAATGACAAAGAGACACAAAACGGTCACAATCACTGAAAACATTGACTACAAAACACACAACATCACCACAGAGACACAAAAAGACACAAAAACACCATGAAGGGGAACGAAATGACCACAAAAGACACAAAATTAACACAAAAACACCACAAAAGGGCACAAAACAACCACATAAAAGACAGACAATGTTCACAGAGACACAAAACGACAAAAAAGACACAAAACAACTAAAAAGAGACACAAAACAACAACAACGAGACACACAAAGACCTGCAAAACAACTTAAAGTTGATGCAAAACATGACAAAGACACACAAAACGGTCACAATCACAGACAACAATTACCACAAAACACACATCACCACAGAGACACAAAAAGACACAAAAACACCATAAAGGGGCACAAAATTAACACAAAAACAAAACAAAACAACTAAAAAGAGACACAAAACAACAACAACGAGACACAAAAGAGATGCAAAACAACTTAAAGTTGATGCAAACATGACAAAGACACACAAAACGGTCACAATCACTGAAAACAACTACCACAAAACACACAACATCACCAAAGAGACACAGAAAGACACAAAAACACCATAAAGGGGCACAAAATTAACACAAAAACATATAAAAACAACCACAAAAGACAGACAGTGTTGTTACAAAGATGCAAAACGACAACAACGAGACACACAAAGACCTGCAAAACAACTTAAAGCTGATGCAAAACATGACAAAGAGACACAAAACGGTCACAATCACAGAAAACAACGACCACAAATGGACACAAAAAGTAACCAAAACATCACAAAGGGACACAAAACGACCACAAAGACACACAAAGGGGTCACAAACAAATAAAATATGACCAAGAGGCACAAAATGACTAAAACAGACACAAAATGATCACAAAGAAACACAAGAAGACACGAAGCAACAACAGTACTGAGAGCAAACAGAGAAAACGTGGCGAGGTGGAACTGATGGTGAAAATCCTGCTGTGTTTACAGAACTTAAGGCCTTCTCTGAATGTTTCTCATCAGGTTTGTGCAGCAGGAAGGTGAAGTCGACTGGAAGCAGCTGGGAGACGCCGGCGCTGCACATTTCTCTCATAATTGAACAGAAACAGAAACAGAGCCGAGCTGAGCTGCAGCGAATTCCTGTGTGAAGCTTCTCTGCATGTACAGTACAGCTCTGTGTCTCTACATGACTGTGTGGGCAACCCAAATGTCAGCACGCCGTGTGTGTGTGTGTGTGTGTTTGTGTTTGTGTGTGTGTGTGTGTGTGTGTGTGACGGTAAAATTAGCCGATGAAGTGTGTGTGTCTGTTTCTGTGACTCAGGAGCCCTGAAGACGGGAAAATCTGAACAAAGCAAAAATTACCACAAACACACACACACAGTAACACACACACACACAGTAACACACACACACACACACACACAGTAACACACACACACAAATGTAATACAACGCATGTGTAATAAATCAAAGGATTGTTAAAAGATCAGAGGCCAGAGAAATGTCAAACAAGCACAAAAGAGACTTAAAATGAACACAAAGAGACACAAATTGGCCAGAAACAGGCGCTGAGTGGTCACAACTAGACGCAAGATGACAACACAAAGATGCACAACGGTAGGACTCAAGAACACCACAAAGAGACGACACAAAATGACTAAAAAGAAGCTATAAAGAGACTTAAAATA
>NW_007578143.1:471928-480471 GCF_000690725.1 Stegastes partitus | reverse complement strand
AAATAGGCACTGAATGTGCACAACTACATGCAAAATGACAACACAAAGATGCAAAATGGTCACAAAAGGATTAAAAAAACACCACAAAGACAAGCAAGATTGAAAACAGACACAAAATGACAACATGGAGACACAAAACGTATGCAAAGAGGCACAAAACAGACACTGAGAGACACAAAATGGTCACAAAACGACTCAACAACACGACAAAGAGATGCACAACTGAAAGAAGACACAAAATGACTAACAAGAAGTTCAAAACAGACACAAAACAACCACAAAGAGACACAAAACAACAACAGAGAGGACCACAAATACAAAAGGACCACAAAATTATCACAAAGACACACAAAATGAACACAAAGAGACACAAATTGGCCAAAAACAGGTAGTGAATGTGCACAACTAGATGCAAAATGACAACAAAGAGATGCAACATGGTCACAAAAGGATTCAAAAACACCACAAAGACACGCAAAACTGGAAGACAAAATGACAGCAAACAGAACAACACTACCACACAGACACACAAAGAGACTGAGAACAACTGCAGAGATGCAAAATGAGTAGAAGGACAACTAAATTGTACAAAACAACTAGAAAAAGACGCAAACTGAACACAAGCAGCCTCAAAATGACAACAAAGTGACACAAAACAACCACAAAGAGACACAAAACGACTGCAAAGAGACACAAAACAACCACAAAGAGACACAAAACGACTGCAAAGAGGCACAAAACAGACACTGAGAGACACAAAATGGTCACAAATGGATGCAAAATCAACACAAAGTCACACAAAACAACAACAGAATGATGCACAATGACAATAAAGTCACTGAATGTTGACAAATGGACCCAAAACGACCAAAATAAGAAGTAAAATGACAACAAGGAATAACAAAATGATGACAAAGCGACCTGGAGGACACAAACAGATCTTAAACAACAGCAAGCAGACTGTAAATAAACACAAACAGACCACAGAGATGACAAACTAAAAACTAAATGTCCTTTAAAAAGAGCTGCAGCAGGTTTACCAGAACCAGAACCAGAACCAGATCAGACCATCATGAATCATCAGGAGTCTGAGCGGCTCTTTATTCCAATAAACAAGTCCAGACATCATCAAGCTCATTCCTGCAGAAACACAAAAACCTCTGAATCCAAATCCTGCAGAAAAACTCTGAGCGAGAAACTGATCAAATCATTTGTTTTGCAGCATTTTTTTACTATTTTTCTGCACTTTTTCTGCAGGATTTCTGAAGTTCTTGCTGCAGCATTTTCCTCCAAACCGACTGAAAACTTTAAACATGCATAAAGGAAATAATCGGAGGTTACCTCTGCGCTGAGCTGGTGTCTGAGCCGCCAGCAGCAGCAGCAGGAAGGTGCAGCTCAGCGTCCAGCACCTGTCGCGCATCCTGATCAAAAAGATACGATTCTGATTTAAAAAAGCAGAAAATAAAATCCGTTCAGAGGCTCCGTGGACGACTTTTCATCTCCAGCAGACACTCAGCGGCCACAGAGGACGAGCGAAGCCCGGTGAGAGCAGCTGCTGCCTGCCGCTGTTACCTGCGGAGCTTTGAGCACCTGGACGCGGCGCGGAGCGTCAATGAGCCGCCGTGAAGCTGCCGGGAGTCACTCCGCTGCTTCCGGTAGCGGCTTTTCACAGTAAGAGCTTTCAGGCCCAACACTTCCTGCAAGTAAATCTGCACAGTGGCTGCTAAAAGAGTAAATATACATTCTAAAAAAATAAACTGTAAATATTCTATGATGCTGAGTTAGTTTTTAATGCTTGATTCACACTCCCAGACTCTCCAGAGTTGGTTTGGAGGGAAACTCTAAACTCCATAACATTAATTTCACTGAGTTACTGTTTACTTGCAGATTCTGATTAAAAACGAAAAATAAAAAAATCTGATATATTACAATCACTATGGCGCAGGCTGTGTGCCATATAAATATATATAATATAATATATGACTAGGAAATATTTAAACTGCCAATGGGTAGCAATTAGCATTCCTGAGCTACTTAGTAGGATCCCTAGAATAGTAACTAGCATGCTTTAGCTAATCAGTAGAATTCTTAGGCTTGTCACTAGCATTAATGTAAAAACATCCAACACAAAAAGGGAAATTTATTTGTAATTAGACAGATAATAAGTCAACCTAGTGACTAGGATGCTATTCAGTAGCTCGCAAATGCTAGTTGCTAGCCTTGCAAAGCTAGTCACTATCCTAACAGACACTAATGACTAGCTAGGGGATGCTAGTAGTTAGCGTAGGTATGCTGGTGACTTGCATGGTGATGCTGATGACTTGCATTGGAACGGTAGTTGTTAGCTAAAACATGCTAGTTGCTAGCCAAAAGATACTGGTGACTTGCGTTGAAATGGTAGGTGCTAACTAAAAGATGCTAGTTACAATGCAACAGATGCTAGTTCCAAGCTGAAACTAGTGATGAGCCCAAGGATGCTTGTGACAAACCTTGGAATGCTGGCTGCTAGTGTAAAAATGCTAGTATCTAGCCAAGGACTGCTAGTTGTTAACCTAAAGATGCTAGCTTAGAGATGCTACTGACTAGTTTAGAAATGCTAGTTGCAAACTGAGGGATGCTAGTAACTAGCACAGGAATACCAATGACTAGCGTAGACATGCTAGTGACTAGTGAAGTCAGTTATATTTCCAGTGGTGAAAACGCCTTTATTTTGAAAGCATGTTCCTTCATTAGAGCAGGACTCCTCCTGCCCCATCCTGCCATCAGTTCATTCTCACTGCTGCCTGCCTGAAGGCCTGAAATCCACATTTTTATTAAGTTTATGAGGTTGAACCCTCAGAAAACTTCCCCTCAGGCCCCACAAAGCTGTTAAACTAACTTTATCTAATCTCGGAGTGTTTGTGTGGCAGCTGATGATGGCAGAGCTGAAAAAAAAACACAAATTTATGAGCAGTGAAGTCCTGAAACATGGATGTCGGCCCTGAAATGACCAAATCCGCCTCTGAGAGCAGCAACCAAACGTAACCATTGTTGAGTAAGCTTACATTTTTGTGTGCAGATTTATGATTATGGAGCTATAAAAGCTAATAGTCAGACTGTGACCCATGTAAAGTTTTCCATGTGTTTGAGTTTCTGTTCAGACATGTTGCCTGCAGTGGCACCTGTCTGAGGTCTGCACTAAAAACTGCATTCCACAACCAGAGAAAGGCTTCACATGATGACAGATATTCCATAAATACCACCACCGCCGATCACAGGGGGAAGACGTATTCACAGTCTGTATATAAGCACCGAAACAACCCATGAAAATGGACTTAAAGTGCGAAAACATTACTCCTGGGACTGTCGCAGGATTACATTTTACCTAATTAGATTATTATTGGTCATGCATTAATGCTATGGAGCTCATGATAATCATTTTTTATAGTGTAGGGCTGAAATTAATGATTGTTTTCTTTATTAATTAGATGACTTTGGTACAAGTTTGAGGCGCTTGTAGTTGAGTATTTTGCACTTCGGAGGAAAATACTGCATTTATTTGATCGCTTTGCAGATTAGGATTCATAATAAAAATCTAAAACATGCTGCATTCAGTATTTAT
The DNA here is from genome assembly GCF_000690725.1 of Stegastes partitus. NCBI lineage: Eukaryota > Metazoa > Chordata > Actinopteri > Pomacentridae > Stegastes > Stegastes partitus. The sequence continues at coordinate 476,870 of NW_007578143.1, read as the reverse complement.
TTCACATATTCAGAATTAATCTCCTGATTATTTTCACAGTTAAATGTTTTGTTTGATTGTCACCGTTAGCAATGTTAGCATCCATCCACAGTGCAACACAATGCTACCATACCTGGCTACAAGTTTTCAAAAAATATATACTTTTATGATTTCCTTAATGAATTTAACCTACCAAAAGGTTTATTTCCAATATGTACCAAATACTTAGCATATAGATGACTAATTTGCATCTTGTTTAACATGACAAAACAGCTTAGGACAGGCCGGGGCTTGCCATCAAGCTAGCTACCATCCATGTAGCCTATTGTTTAGCAAGTTGATGTGGTTTCGCTAGCTAGCCTTAGCCTGGCTACAAGGATTCAATATTGTAGATGGCAAAATAGGAAGATAGTTAGCCTCAGTTCCTCCTGCGCTGTTCAAAAAATGTTCTAGATTGAAAGTAGCTAGCTCGTTAGCCCCAGCACCTTCAAAACTGTTTGGCATGTTAAACAGCATGTTAAATGTAAAGTAGCTAGGTGAGCTAGCCGTTGTCTGTCCAAAGCTGTCTGACTTGCTAAACAACATGCTAGATGGATAGTAGCTAAGCAGTTAGCTTTGGCCACGCTAAAGCAATTTGACATGTTAAAACGTTACGCTAGAGGACTGCAGCTAGCGATATTGCTTTTTGCACACCCAAGGCTATTTAAAATGCCAAGCAACACACTAGACAGCTAGATTTGGCCTGTCAAAAGCTGTTTGACAAACTTTGCTAACTAACCTGCTAAATGCCGTGTCACTCACTAGCTGCAATTAAAACCCATCAGGCATTTGTTTACTTATAAAACCTCCTGATTTGCCCAAATGTGTGCAGCTCAGGGGAAGCTTTGACTGCACATGAGTATTTTTCTGGCACTTTGTCCAACAACCAGTGCAAACCTCTGGTTGATTACAGATTAAATCACAAGACTGGACAAAGTGAAGGACTTGCATTCATATCGTTTTTTAACAGAAAGCTGCAAAATGTTTCTTGCAAAATTTTCTGCAGAAAGAATCGCTCTTTGTTTTATCATGTCTTGGTGTGCAGAAGGAAAGTGAGTGTCAGTGTAACAGGGTTTGTCAGAACATGTTTTCTGAACTATACGACTGAATAGAAAAATCCCTCCCTGTCTGAATCCCTCATTTCAGTGTCAGTCCTGTCTGCACATGTAAAGATAAGTCCACTTTCCACTGTCAGGTCTTCGCCACCGGCTGCTCTCTCTCGCCTCCCCCTCCTCACGCTTCAAATTTAAATTCCATCCATCTTCTCTCCTGTCAACGCTCAGGAAGACTCATCATGAAGGTAGCACTTATGGAAACGAGTGCATCACTCACAAACACCTGTAATTTTTGTGTGAACAAACAGCCTGACAGCTCGTCCTCCCACCGACCTGCAGAGAATCCCGACTCTGTTCATCCTCAGCTGACTGAAGTGTTCCACCGCAAACATCCTGTTAGCCGACAAACCTCTGCAGTCAGATCAATGACGGGACTCGATTTGCTCAGTTCTTGGTGTCACAAAGGAAACATTCCTCTGAGATTCTGCTCCATGTTGACATGTTTTGTCATTTCTGCAGGTTTGTCATGCTGCCAATGTTCAGAAGCCTCAGAAGTTTGGATTAACCGGAGGAGCCACAGTGGGAGGCCTTGAAACGTCGACAGGAGAAACCTGGAGGAGTCACTAGCATCCCTAAGCTAGCCATTCCCCACCTTTCCTAACCAAATATCATCTTATTTTAGATTTTTATTGTGAAAGCGATAATGTACAACTCACCTGTATGTTAGAAAAGGTGTATATTCAAATATTTCTTTAATGTTACTTAGTAACGACAATGCTAGTGACGAACCTTGGAATGCTAGTTGCCAGCCTGGTAGAGCTAGCAACTAGCATCAGAAATGCTAATCACTCATTTTGCTAGCAACTGACTGGCCCAGGAATGTGACCTGCTAGCCTAGGGAATGTTTGTGACTAGCAATGCTAACCGCTAAGCTCAAGATCCTAGTGATAAGCGTAGGAATGCTAGTCAGTGGCCGAAGAACGCAGGTGACTACCTTAGGAATTCTAATCTACAGCCAGGTAATACTAGTTGCTGGCCTATGGTAATGATTAGCTTAGGAACGCTAGTTCTTAGCCCACAAATGTTAGTTGTCACTCCAGGGATGATAGTTGCTAGCTAAGCAATGATAGTGAGTAGTCAATGATTGCTAGTTGCTACCTTATGGATGCTTGTGGCTAGCCTACAAATGCTAGTGACTATTCCAACAATATTTGTCACTAACACTCGCTTAGAAATGCAGGGGACCCAGCAAGAAAATGCGACTTGCTAACCCTGGGACACCAGTGACAAGGCTAGGAATGGTAATTATGTGCTAGTTGCTACCTTAACAATGCAATTCATTAGCCTAGGATTGCTATTCATTAGCCGGAAATAAAAACTTGCCAAACACTAGTTGCCAGCCTAGTGATCCTAGTGACTAGCCCAAAGAAGCTAGTAAAAAGCTTAACATAACTGCTAATTGCTAACCCAAGGCAATAGTGATGAGATTTAGGGAATCTAGTGATTACCTTGGAAATGCTAATCAGTATCTTAGGTATGTTTATTGCCACCCCCCACAGTAATGGCTAACTTAGGAATACTAGTTGTTAGCTCAGGCAAGCTAATGACTAGCCAGGCAATGAAAGATGATTTGCTGAAGTCTGCTAGTAACTAGCCAAACAATGATGCTGAGTAGCTTAGGAATGCTAGTTGCCAGCATAGTGAAGCTAGGGATTAGCCAAGAAATGCTAAAGAGCGGCAAACAATGCTCGTCACTTGCCAAGGGATGCTGGTGAATACCTTGGGAATGCGAATTAGTGGTTTTAAAAGATTTTGAAGAACAGCAGAGCTCCAAAACTTGGAGCTGCAATAAATTAAACGACTGTAAACTAAATGAGACGCAGGTTTTCTCTGGGTTTAAGACCAAGTGATTTATTCAGTTTTCTCATTGTTGGCACAAACACATTTCAACAATCCAGCTGTTGTGATTTTCCAGCACCACAGTTACCTGCTAAACTTCAAACAGAGACCTGCTGGTGAGAAAAGGCTGAAACGCGATCGGAGTGTCGTGACAATGAAACAGACGTCACCTGAGCTGCAGGTGTTCTGTCACTTTTGTCCAGTTTTAACAACCACATGATCAGCTTGTAACTAAATCTGGAAGCGCAGACAAAGTGTTGGACATGAACACAATGTGCAAGTATGTAGTTCATGATGTTAAAGCTCAAATGATTCAATTTTAAACAGACAGAAGCAGGTTTGTGTGTTGACTTTCCAGGTTTACACCATTAACTGCTAAAACTGGACACTAAGAAAATAAAATCATGTAAAAAAAACAAACACACAAATACAAAAACAATAGTGTAAAAAAAAAATCTCAGTTTTTTTCAAGTTTTTGTAGCTTAATAAATAAAAGGAAACCTAACCTAGCAGGACACGGACTGTGTGTGAAGATGGAAGACGTAACAGTGTAAAAAATAAAAACATGTTTCTAACTATTTAAATCAGCCCTTTTGAATCCTTTTGTCTGTAATACTATACATTTTGCTATGATATGGTTTATGTTCTGGTGAGGCTTGTTTGAAACTGAGTAAATGTATTAAATACATTTTCATACTCAGTTAGTGTCTTTTCCATATTCACACATCATCCATGCACAAAAACACATCATGAGCACAGAGTGCTGCGCCCTCTGCTGGACAAATAAGGAATTCATGGCTGCAGCAACGTGCAAAAGCTACTCTAAACTAGCATGACACTTGTAAATACATTTCATAAATAAATGCTCTTTAAGGTTTCACAATGACCGAACACCTGTGCATGTTTTTCTTTGATATTTCACTTCCTGTCTGCGGTCTGAGACTGAACACTGAGCATGAGGTTAGCACTTTGCTGCAGCGGAAATAAATACGAAAGTGGTTCTAAATAGATCCACCAGTGCATCAGAAAGCACATTTTGCACCACCAGTGTGTTAAAATGGTCCCTTTCAGTCTAGCAGCCGGTGTTTCAGTGCACATTCGGTGCTGCTTTTAAGCAAAATAACCCGAAATACTCATAATTCACAGTGACGACTACACTGGAGATGCACCTTAAGCACAATGGAAGCACAATGGAAGCACAATGATGTACAGGATGCGTCGTCAAAAATGCCAAATATGAAAGAAATAAAGCAATACATTCAAAATCAAGGACCTCGAATGAAGTAAAATACAGCAGAAACACAACAGATGTAGATTTGCAGTGAACAGCAACAATAAAACGTTACACTGAGCGTTAAACTCAGGGTCCAGTTTGGTTTCAATGTAAAATGTGCAAAAGCTTTGAAAGGTAAAGTTTTCTGCTGCTGGAATGCTGCCTGAAAAGAAGACGTCTTTTATAAATGCACACATTTATCCCACAAGGGGAAGGCAGTGATTGTACGAGCTGCGAGAAATCACCGGAGGATGTTTGCTAAAACTATAAAGCTCCTTTGACAAGACAAACACATATTTTAATGGCCTACTACAGAGCCTCACCCACTCGGAGGTTTTCCTCTTATTGCTTTTCAACATTAAATCATAGTCAATTTAATTTGGCTTTTTGCACAAGAATTTAACCAAAACCAGTCCTTCCATTCAGAATAAGCAGCTTGCTCACAGTCCACCAGGTTTATTTACTTTCTATAGCTGCTTCTGCTAACTCTAAAATGTCTCAACCACGAGCAAAAATCACTACAGGCTGTGCTGCAAGAGTGAACATGAGGGTCTTCATGCACTAGTGGCATCAGAGGACCTGAACACCTTCCTGATTACTGATATCATGGCTAACCTTAGCGTTGATGGTTGTAACAGTAGCAATGTGGCCAACATTAGCTTTGATAGTATTAGTACCAGTGATAATGTGGCTAACA
>NW_007578143.1:469674-471241 GCF_000690725.1 Stegastes partitus | reverse complement strand
TGTCACCTGTTGTGCTTCAGTTTAACCTAAACTCAGCTGCTGTTAGCTTCTCTCCTGCTCTCTGTGCTCACATAAACTGCATTTTAAAGCAGCTGAATTCACATTCAAACTGTTCTGATTCACATATTTTCCTGTTTCTGCTAACAGCAGAACGAGGATGAAATCATGGCTGAAACTCACTGAGCTACTCGTTAACCAGCACTCACTTCATTTCCAAATACTGATGTTATAGTGTTGTCTAGAAACACGGGGGTTAAAAAGGAGAAGCAAGTAACACTCAGAGAGGACGTCAGATTGAATAGAAAATCTTGCTGTGCTTTTATGACGTGAATCTACCTGAGTGTTCATAATTTTACTGTAAAACCCTGCGAATCATATAAAATCCAGTTACCTCGCCATGAATCGTGGTGATTTAATTTATAAACATGACCTCCCAGTCTGAGATGAGGATGAAAACACTTCTCCCTTTGAATAAATAAGTAAAAACCTCTTTGACCAAATTACAGCGCTGTTCTTTCTCCTTTTTGTGTGCAGCAGATTTTTCATTCTTAGATTTCTCAGTAAACCTTTCCTTCGCCCAGATTGTGCAAAAGACAAAGTGCACTAATGCGGAAAAGAGTTTACCAGCAGCAAAACATTCATTCTGTGTTCCGATTTTCCTTAAACCAGCTGCTGTCACGGAGCAGCGACGGAGGTGGAGGCGCTTCCGTTTGTTTCTTCGCCAGCCGACTTCTCTGCTGATTTCTCTGTTAAAAGATAAAAGAACTTTCACCACAGTGACACACAAACAGTTCCTCCTTTCTGCCTGTTTGTGCAATTTAACCAAAACTACCAATTATTAGCAACTTTTCAGCTGCATATATGTGAAATTAGAAGTTTGTAAGTGCTGCTGTTGTTTTGTATTTAACAGAAATATCATCCAAACAGCTCTCTGAGGCTGTTTTCAATTCACTTTCTGTACATTTAGGCTCTTATCTCGGTCATTATAGGTTCTAGTCAGACATGTTGCACCTTGTTTATTTCCTAAAAGTCTGTTTAATCCAGATCTTCCATCATCTGATGTGATAACACTTGCTGAAGCTTTTGGATATTACCTTCCTATCAGGGAAAACTACATTTTGTATTATAAAACTGATACGTTTTTGGATGTATCTGTGCAAAAAATGCTGGCAGTTGAGATATTTTTGTGTCGTGTGGAATCTGGAAATATCCGAACCGTGATGGTGGGAAACTGTCTGATTAGATGTTATTAAAACATATGAGCTTGACTAATGTGTGTGGAGGCTGCAGCTGGGATTAAATCTGATGTAAATTCAAATTAATTTCTTCTTGCGACCTTTCATCGTAAAGACAAGCAACTAGAAGTGCTGTAAGGATAAAATTGTGCGGTTTAATTTGACGTTTGCTGCAATAAAAACTTTAATAACAAATCAACTGAGAAGCAGGGACGTGAATTAGGTCGTTTTTTACGCGTTAAATCCATAGACTGTATAAAAGATGGACGTAGCTACCGTGACGTCACCCGTTGGTTTCTGCACTGAGAAAATGAAGCCAGGGTTTTGCTACT
>NW_007578143.1:464787-467189 GCF_000690725.1 Stegastes partitus | reverse complement strand
AGGATGGATGAAATAGTTGCAGATTTATGTTTATTTTTAAATCCAGTAAAAGCTGAAGTGGCTGCAGGACCCCTGTTGGTCCAGCAGGTGTCGCTGTTGTGTTGCTGGATCACAGTCCAGGTGCAGACGTTCGGTTCAAACTGAACGTTTTAAGTCACTTCTAGTTAAAAAATAACATCATGCAGTGAGATGAGGAGATCAGAAATTCTTACATATCAATGTAATCTCTGTTGTGGGTTTTTCCTGTCACTTTGTGTGGGTTAGGGTTAGGCCATTTGTGTCTTGTTCGTATTGTTTTGTGTGTTTTTGGATCTCGTTCCACAATAAAACGTTTAATGTCAGTCGACATCGATAACTACTGATCATTTTTCATGACCTGTTTATTTATCAGGGGGCTTTAATGTAACACAACGATGAAGGAAGACACACAAAAGAAATCAGTTTACAAACACAAACACCTTTCAACAAACTGCATATTTGACTTGCAGCCTCCAAATAGTCCAGAACATTCTTTATTTGCAGTTTACTCACCGGGTTCATCGCTGGACTCCTTTGATGGTTTGTCCTGATCGGATGATTCATTGATCGTTTCTGCCAAACAACAAAATAAAGAAATGTCAAAACCACGAAACAGCTGACTCAGCAGAAAGAGGAGCAGCTTCATGCCTCACAGATGACTTCAGTCGCGCACGTTCATGCAGGTTTTGATTTGAGTAATAATAGAAAGGACCCAAATTGCACAACAGGAAGTGATGTGACGTCAAACTGACGTCAAACTGCGTCACAAACGGTTTTAAATGTAGTCGCGGTTTATTCTGCTGTTGGCTGTAAATAAATATTTATCTCAGCAGTTTCCCTGTTGGTCTCAGGGACGCAAACGAGACGAAGACAACAAACAAGACACAAAACAAGCTACAAAACAAGCCACAATACACAAAGGAGACATAAAACAACAAACTGAGACCAAATGAGACACAGAAAAGGATAATTACAGGCAAAAAAAAGGAGAAAAAACAATATAAAATGACACAGAAAAAGACAATACAAGGCACAAAACAATACAAACAAGACAGAAAACAAGCTAAAAAACAAGCAAGAATACACAAACGAGACATAAAACAACAAACTGAGAACAAATGAGACACAGAAAAGGACAATTATAGGCAAAAAAAGGAGAAAAAACAATACAAAATGACAGAAAAAGACAATACAAGGCACAAAACAATACAAAAGAGACAAAACAACACAAACAAGACAGAAAACAAGCTACAAAACAAGCCAGAATACACAAACGAGACATAAAAACAACAAATTGAGACCAAATGAGACAAAACAACAGAAAAAGACAATTACAGGCAAAAAAAGGAGAAAAAATACAAAATGACAATACAAGGCACAAAACAAGACACAAAACAATAGAAATGAGACAAAATGAGACACAAACAAGACAAAAAACAACAAAAACAAAACAACACGAGACAGAAAACAACAAAACAAGACATAAAACAACAACAACAAGAAACAAAACAACAAATGGAGACACAAAATGAGACAAAACAACACAGAAAAAGACAATTACAGGCAATAAAAAGGAGAAAAGACAATACAAAATGACACAAAATGACAATAAAGGGCACAAAACAATAGAAATAAGAGAAAACAACACAAACAAGACAGAAAACAACAAAAACAAGACACGAAACAACACAAATGAGACACAAAACAATAAAACAAGACACAAAGCAAGACATAAAATGACAAAACAATGGAGATAAACTCTTTCCTCACCAGTCTCGTTGTCGACCACAGGGACCACTGAGGACATGTGGTTTTGTTGCGCTGTTTCTTGGACAGATGAAAATGTGACTGTTGCATAAAAAACACGTAACAGAAAAACAACACATCCATCACAACGTTTGGTTTCAATCTTACGTTTCCTGTTTTTACCGGCATTAAATTACATTTCATTTTACTCACCTCCTCCGTTACTGGGATCGACGAGCATTTCTTTGCGTTCTGTCGAATCATGATAACAAACAAAAAAAAATTAAAAACATGCAGTTCCCTTAATGTCCACTTGAGGCTCTCACAGCAGATCAGTGTCCATTGACCTCCATGTTAAAACATGCAGAAATAAACACGTTTCCAGGATGCTGCAAGAAACGGTTTGGTCTCCATGGCTACTTGGCATTTACCTGTTCACGAAGATTTATCCAACTCATTCGTTTAAACTGTATTTAATCCTCCCAACCCCAGATTGGGTTTAAAAGGTGTGCTAATATTTTGTGATATTTCATCAAACTCTAAAATTCGCCATAAATTAACAGTTCCCTTGAACCGGATTCTGTAAAAAACTAAAAATTCTGCGCTTCTTGGAGCAACAGTGAAGGTGTTCGTGACTC
>NW_007578143.1:463319-464442 GCF_000690725.1 Stegastes partitus | reverse complement strand
TGGTTAAATCCAAGTTTCAGCTGCAGAAAAGTGAATCAAGTTGGTTTTGTCGACGTAAAAACCTTCAGCTTACCAGTTCCATTGCAGGAAACTGCGGTCGAAGCAGCTTTTAGGTCGTCACTGGACGTCTGTTGCTCCTCTGCTGACGCCCCTGTTCAACGACCACAACCAAAGAATCGCATTTCAAGTTCAGAATCGTCCTAAACATGCAAAATCTTACTCAGTTTCAACCACTTTTATCGTGTGACATTATGAAAGCACACATGTAGGATCTAAAAATGCCTCTTTTTGGTTTATATTTTGTAGTTTGGGTATTTTTTTTGACACCATGGTGACGTTTATCTCACCTGCTTCACTGCTGCTCTCAGTCTGTTGGACTTCTGTCGTCGCTGTGAAACGACAAAATAATCGTCACAAACCGACACCCAGACGACTGAATTCAGATTCCTTCAGCAAGAAGTATGTTTAAATGAGATGTAGCACAGTAAGTTTGTCCATTTTTAGACTGTAAAATGTCAGGATGTGGTTAAAAATGCTGGTTGTAACAGTCTATGGTCCAAAACTCTGTGTTTGGTCTGACCTGTGTGATCGCTGCTCTCTGGGCCTTCTGCAGGTCTGTGGACCTGGACAGGAGCTTCTACCTGATGCTCTGCTGGAATCTCTGTCAAATCATACGAGGATGGATGAAACAGTTCACAGCTGTGTGTCTCATTTGTATTGTTTTGTGTCTCATTTGTGTTGCTTTGTGCTTCCTGTTCTTGTGGTTCGAGGATATTCACTTTACCAACATCCAAGAAAAAGAAGAAGCATCAAACCACCATATGTGGAGACTCAGTCTAAAAAAACAAAGAAACAAACGTGTGAACTTGTCACTGACCTGTGTGATCGCTGCTCTCTGGGGCTTCTGCAGGAGCTTCTTCCTGACGTTCTGCTGGAATCTCTGTCAAATCATACGAGGATGGATGAAACAGTTCACAGCTGTGTGTCTCGTTTGTAATGTTTGGCGTTTCTTCTTCGTCATTTTAATTCTTATTTTGTGTCGGTCTGTTTTCATTCTTCTTCTTACTTATCACTTCTTGTTTTGCGTCTCTTCTTGTGTCTCATTCATGACTTTTGGTCGTTT
>NW_007578143.1:418042-459589 GCF_000690725.1 Stegastes partitus | reverse complement strand
ATGTACACATTTTATTTAAGGTGCAGTGTTTGAAGAAGATCAATCATCTTACCTTCTACTGTCCCGACGTCGTATTGTTCTGTAATAAAGATCAAGAAACGTGTCGTTAATCATCTGGTTTCTTTTCCAGTGAACATGTTGTGAGTAAAAACATTCTGCCGCTGTTTTGATATTTACAGCTTCAACAACCAGAAGCTGTTTTTAAGGTTTCTGGACTCACATCTTTTTGCACATGATCTCAAACCTGGTGTAGGAATGGTTTCATTTTAATTCATGAAAGCTTATGTTGATGTTTTGGGTAAATTTGCAGCAATAAAATCCACTGAATTATCGGTTAGAAGGTCCAGTTTAAGACGGAACCATTCAAATACACAGAACTGCAACTGGGTTCACCTGGTGCCCAAGAAAACATGGCTGCCGTTTGTGTCTAATTTTATTGTTCTGTGTCTTGTTTTATGTCGTCCTGCGCCACGTTTTCTTGCTCTGTGTCTCGTCTGCTATTTTTCTGTGTCTTCTTTGGTGTTTTTTGTCTCTTCTCGTCCTCTTGTGTGCCGTTTTTGTGTCTCGTTTGTGTTGTTTTGTGTCTCCTCCGTGACATTTTCTGACGTATTGGCTGAACAGCAGGAGTATTCGTGTTTCACTTCGGGGCTGCAGCTATTGGTTGCATCATGGTATATTTGCATAAAGAAGCAAACTCTGCTCGCTGCGGTTTTGCATCTCAGCTGCCGGAACTCACTTGAGTGATCGACACAAACGAGTGCCGGTCGGGTGTTTAATGTAAATAGATGTATTCATAATGATGATGCACCGACACTACGAGCTTTAGTGGAGTTTTACCTTTTCTGCGTTTGCGTATGAACCAGACTAAAAAGATACCAATGAGCAGAACCACACAGGCTACCGAGAGGCCGATGATGAGCCAATGATTCCCTGCGAAGAAATGAAAGAATAAATGAATAAAACTGCAGCAAAGACGCTGTGCTCCAGACTGCAGTGGTCGTGCTGGTAAAGATATCTGACGACTTACTTCCTTTGAAAGGGTTGTTAATTTTCTCACTACTTGCAGAGCTGACATCATTTTCCAAGTCACAGCGGAACCAGGGGTCCGGGTTCTCCTAGAATCCGGGAACACCAGTGTTAGCTTCAAGCTTGTCAATGGAATATGGTTTTAACAGATTGACTTGGCGCCTTTGACTTTGTACAGATAACCAACAATAACACCAAAGACAATGATGGGTCTAAACAGCCAAGTGGAGCACAAAGAGATTCGTTTGTTAACCCCCTGAAGCCCAAAACCTGCCTCTGGGTTTGGAAAGCACGTCAAAAACAGACAGAATCGTTGATCTGATAAGTGCTGGGCGTTATTATGCTCTAAATGTCTCACTTTACAAATTTGCCAAAAAGAAACCATTTGTTCTCACTAGATTCTACAAAAAGCAAAAAATTCTGCGTTTTTTTATCGCAACTGTAAAGCTGTCAGTGACTCGGCTGCGACCGACAGTCCCGTGACAAAAATTCACGAACTTCTCGACTGAACTGCAGACAGGGTTCACACAGAGCATTTAAACAAACTAAAAATGAAAAGTATTTATCATGCAGTCAAATGTATTCGTCCCCCTCCATAAAAGAAAATCCAAAATTCACAACAGTCACCCAAACTGAAAAAAGTAATAGTAAATAAAAATTTGCTAAATTATAGTTTAGTGAAATAAGTCATTGCTTTTGAATTGTGGTTGAAAAGAATAATTTAAAAAAATAAAAAAATAAAACTGTCCCAGACAAATGAGCGCACTTTGCTGATGAGCAGTGAAATTAAAATACCTGTCAACAGGTGCAGAAGTCTGACTGAGAGTTACAGGAAACACCTGATGATAGCAGTGATCGGCTCAAAGGGTTGTTCAATTAAATATTAGTTTATGGGTCCCATCATGCGTGTTTGTTTTTTTTATATTTCTATTGCACCACAGTTCAAAAGCAATGTCATGATTTTCATTACATTTTTATTTATCATTACTTTTGTCAATTTCAGCTTATTTCAGTGACTGCTGTTGTTTTCCTTTAATGGGACGTTATGAATACATTTGAGGACGACTGTATGTAGAGTCACTATTTCTTCCAGTGTTTTTTTTTTCCTTCTTCAATTTTCAGAAAATAAATCATCAGAGAAAATCAGCTTTCTTTTTGTCGTTTTTCACCAAAACCACGTTGTTCTACACTCAAGTTATTTCACTCATCCATCCATCCATTATCTATAGACCGCTTAATCCTCACCAGGGTCGCGGGGGAGCTGGAGCCTATCCCAGCTGACTTAGGGTGAAGGCAGGGGACACCCTGGACAGGTCACCCGTCTATCACAGGGCTACACTTAGAGACAGACAACCAAGCACACTCACATTCACACCTACGGACAATTTAGAATCACCAATTAACCTCAACATGTTTTTGGACTGTGTGGGAGGAAGCTGGAGAACCCGGAGAGAACATGCAAACTCCACGCAGAAAGATTCCGGTGCCCCCACCGGGACGCGAACCGGCAACCTTCTTGCTGCGAGGCAACAGTGCTACCAACTGCACCACCTTGCAGCCCTATTTCACTCATTCGCATCAAAATAAGCCCTTTTCTCTAAACTGATTCCGTAAAAAACTAAATATTCTGCATTTGTCATGACAACCACGAAGCTATGAGTGACTCAGTAAAAAATTCTGAGAGTTCGGAACGTTGTCGTCCTGCACAGACAAACAGCTCTGAGTTCTTTCTACTTGGTCATAGCTGTTGTGTTTCCATAGAGGTGCAGGACTTTACCTTGCAGTGAAAAATGAGGACACAGTGAGTAAATAAGCCACTCAGGGCTCTGAGGGTTCATAAAACTGTCTCTAGAGTCAATTTGGGTTCAAATCTGAAAGAATTCTTAGAAAGAAAGACAATGAACGTGACTTGATTCCACCGGATGATTAAAAAATGTGAACAGTGCACTTTTCTCCACTTTCAAAAGGTAATTATTAAACATTAGGCCTCTGATGGATCCCGTTCTGTTTCCATAGAGGTGCAGGACTTTACCTTGCAGTGAGTCAAAATGTGGGGTTCAAAGGGTTAATGTTCCAGCCTCTACTGCTACGTGGTTATTGGAAGGTGGGTTTGGATTCATACATGTTTAAAACAACAGGCACGTTTATCACACAAAAATCTAAAAAAAAAGTTGCCAAACAAAGCAGCTGATGAGTGCATCTGGTGGAGATTTATACAAAGTCTGGACGCTAGAGGGGACTTTTCTGCTCGTACCTTCGTTATGTTCAACTCTGGACCGCGTTCATAGGAAAGGACGTCAAATATGGACCAGGAGTATCTGACCGGTTCGGCGCCGGTGGTGTTGCCTTTGCAGGTCAGAGTGCAGACAACGTGCTCGGCGTCGCATCGCATGGAGACAACGGGTTTGGGGACGGGCACTGACGGGAAAAAGGCAACAAAAAATGATTAGAATTCAGCTTAAAGACTCAAAGTTAAGCCAAAGTTCATCCACTCACACAACACCCGGACTTCCATCGACTTGGCGACTACGTTGTTGATTTCCGCCGTGTAGCTGCCGCTGTGGTTCCGATTCAAAGCCGAGATGGTCAGAACTCCGGTGGACATGTTCAGAGCGGTGCAGCCTGGAAGAGACGGTCAATGACGATTTAATGAGATAACGGGACGGACTGTTGCATTCAGGGACTGTCTGTTCAGTTCTAGATGAAGAAATCCATTAAAACTGACTCGACTTTCAATCAAGATGGAATAAATTTATTGTGTTTGTTTATGAGAAAAAAACAAATCCACCTGGACAATCTATTAAAACCCTTATATTATTATTATTTACTACAATCCAGTTAATATATTTATTTGTATAATTTAAACCCTCATCTTTAGTTCCTTAAATATGCCTTAAATTTAAGTGGGAATTCATTGGATGCATTTAAGGTATTTGGGTTTTACTTTAAAAAACAAACAAACAAACAAAAACAACATTCTTCATGAATAAAACCTTAAGTTGACCCTGAATTCATTCCATTTTAATGAGACAATCGGTGAGTAAACTGGACGAATCGACGTACTCTGGGATGACACGCTCAGTTTAAGGGGTTTTTTAAAAAATGCAGAAATCCATTAAAACTGAGAAAGAACACGATAGGCATCCCTTAATTCACAAAACACCTTTAATTTTTCAAATAAGATGAAAATTCTGAGATTTATTAAATGCATTTAGTCAATTTTAAGAACTTTGATGCCTAAAAAAATGAAACCAATGTGGTAGACCCATTAAAGAAGGTTTTTTTAAGAAGAAGAGTTTCAATAAACCTGACCCATTTTTTTTCAAATAAATTAAACATTTTGGAAATATATTTATTGCATTAGGTAAAATTCTTGCCTTTAAACGACATGGAAAACCCAGAGAATCTATTTTTAACTGGGCTTTTACTATTTTCAAGAGATTAACTGCACGATTTAAAGGCTTTTAAAGGACGTAAAGTCGACAAAAACACATTTAAATGAACCCACTTTTACAGTAAACTGTAAGTTCAGGTGAAAATTCAGGAGATGAATTTAATGTATTTGGGTTTTAACTCTTTCAGTTGTGCGGAAATGTCAATAAACTCCTTAATAACATGCACAAAGTGATCATTTATGCATTGACTTCGGCCACATCTGGGGTGAACTTGTTAAATTCTAAAATCTATTCATGGTATAATTGAATTTAAAAAATGCAAAATAACATCACACTGATCATTCAACCCCTTCAAATCTACTTAATTTGTTATTTAAGGGATTTTCAGAATGTGTCTTTAGTCTCTGCTCCCAAACAAACCGGATATTTTTATAGTGTTTGGTGTTTTTGTGGGTTTATTTCAGGATGTTGCAGAAGAATTAAGGACATAAGTTTAGTGTAAAGATTTTAAAATGAGTGTAAAAAGTCCATTTTCTGTTAAATCTTCAGTATTTTTACCGTTAAAATGTCGGTAGGCAAAAACTTTTCCCCCGTACGACTCCACGGCGATGTCTTCGCCATGTTTCCACGTTATGGTTTCGATAAGTTTAGCCGAAGGGCCGGGGTCGAGGACGACTTTTCCTCCAACTTTGCCGTAGATGACTGTGAAATAAAAACAAGAAAACATATTTAATTCTTTAAATTCTCTGTTTCTTGGATTCTGAATGAACATCGTAGAGTCTGTTCTGTGTTTTTATCATTCATCATTTAATTTAACTGCCTTATATCTGCAGTTATATCCCTTAAGCAGGCAGAACAGCAGAAATCACAAACACAAGTTAATCCACCCTCTAATTCACATCACTGTTCCCTTCATCAGGATTTTTTTTTTTTTCATTTTATTCATCACAGATTTGTTGGAATTATTATCAGTACACCTAACATTTATTTTCTTTCAATTATTTTAGTTTTTAGTATATAAAAAGTCAGAAAATATTGAAAAGGGGTGTTATTATTATTTACTGGAACCCAAATAAACATATGTAAATGTCTTTTCCCCCCCGAATCTAATCTAAAAAATAAAAATTAAAAATTAAAAATTAAAATTAAAATTAAAAAATACTTTGACAAGAATTTAAGGTATTGAAGGTATAAAAAATGTGACTTAAATGATTAATAAGCTCAGAAAACTACAATCAGTTCAGCTTCTTGTGTAGTTCACACTTCTATCCACTTTAAATGCAAATACCCACAATATCATTTGGGTTTAAATCATTTTAATAATATACACAATTAAATTTGCACCAGGTAAGTAGAATATTCACACGGCCCTCCATGCTTCACTTTAGGGCCTTTGTGGCCTTACAGCCGTAGTTATAGAACATTTATTTGGCATTTTATTAAGCTAATTTTACATAAAGCTTGTTTAATCACATTGTTCTCATTGTCAATACTGCTAAAAAGTATTTTCTTTAAATTATTTTAGCTATTTTTTTGGTGTATAAAAAGTCAGAAAATACTGAAAAATGTGTATTATTATTATTATTTTTATTTTTAATCTACATGCTTTAAGAAAAATCTAAATTAGAAAACAAGAAAATATTCACTTCAGGTAAACTTGTAGTAGACAATTTACAGTATTTTTTTGAAAACCACGTAAATGATTAATTAGTTAATGCTGCTTTAATCCACTTTTTAATCTTTTTTATAGGCCCTTTTTTTTTCAAACGCGGACGTCAGTACGCATGCGCTGGAAACTTAAAAAAACCCCACTGAAAATAGTTTGAACACTTTCACGAAGCTGTACTGAATACCTGCGCACTAAGCTTAAAACACGGTGAAGTAAAAGGAGACCAGAACTCACCTGAGCTCGCTTTGCTCAGAGACAAAAAGCAAATCAAAACGGTGAACGACGACGGCGACATATTTCCTGATAAAACTTCATAAAAAGGAAAGTGTGGAGAAAAATGACTCGACAGAAACGACTCCACCGTCCGTAGGCTGTGGAAAAGTCCCAAAAGGAGGTCGTATTTGACCTACGAAAGGAGAGAAACCGTCGACCGTGAAAACGAAACTATAAAAGACGTGACGCAGTTCGATTAAGTTCATTCATACTCATAGAGGAGGGCGTCGGCTCAGGAAGTAGATTTTTTTATTTTTTTATTTTTTTGGATTGACTCACAAAGCTGCTAAAAGGCGACGCTCACAGTCAAAAGTGGTATGAAGTAAAAACGATAAATATTAATTTAAAAAAAGAGACCGCCATAGACCGCGTAAGGAAGCCCCCCGCGCGCGCACACACACACACACACGGTTGCTTGTTTACCTGGTTGCCTAGCAACGTGGCCCCCCCGAGCAAGGGCCAGCTAGCAGTTTGTTAGCCTGCTAAGCTAATCAGTTAGCCGGTTAGTTTGAGGAGAAAAGCTCCGAACTCAGCCGGCATTGTATGAATTGGGGTTAAAGAATAATATGGATTAATGGTGTAATATTTAACTATCTGCATTTATTTCTTGGTTGTTTATTGCTTTAAAAAAAAAAAAGGAAAAATAAAAAAAAAGTAGCTTGTATATGGCAGCTTGTTCATCCAAGATATAATTAGTTTTTAAAAGAACCCTAAGATAAACCTAAAATATGACATATTATAAACATTTATTTAACTAATCTAAATATTCACGTTCAAACAGCACAATATTACATATAATACAGATTTACCAGATTTATTTAAATATTCAGAAATGCACCTAGAATATTATATGTAAAATAAAAATGAACTTAATTGTTTTTATATTAAAACAATATATGTACATAAATTGCAATATGTATATATAACTTCACTAATTTAACTATTAGGGTCAACAATGAATAAAATACTAATTTACCTGATTAAATTAGATTTTGTTTAATATATAAATGTACCTTAGTTAAATGTGAAGGTTTAGACTCTATAATATTTAGGGTATGGTATAAAATAATTTACTAATCTAACTGAAAAATAATAAAGTCAAGACCCAAAAGTCATATTTTTGATACAAATCTACCTGAATAATTGAAATGTGAAGGTTAAACCCTACAATGTTATATATAGTACAAATCTACACGAATACAATATATTTAAAAATTCAAATGCACCTGTAATTATAAGATGTATAGTTATTATAAGGTAATAAATTTTCTACAAGTCAACGCGATATAAATAAAAATATTACAAAACCTACAACAGTGTATAATACAAATTAAATATCCAAACAGTACTTATTAAAAATATCTGACAAATTCAAATATTTAGACTTAAAACCTACAATAACAATTATACAAAAATATAATACAAAATTCTTATTTACGCAGCTTTTTTAAATTGTTTAGACTCTACAGTAAATAAACTGAACATTCTGGACATTTTACAGACAAAACTTAAAACAGATTAACTGACAATGACTTTAAATTATGTTTTTAATAATGTGTCTTGATTTGCATAAAACGACATCTAGCTGCACTTCTCTCCTCTTGCATTCACAGCAGACATAAAAACAAGACGCCGATAAATCTTAATAACTTTATTGTCTTTGTTCTCATGATTTTACAAATATGATACTTCTGCAATTCAACTTTAACTGTGCAACACAATGGCATTATGGACTGTTAAACTGGACGTCCCGGGGGGGAGGGGGGACGCCTGTGACTCCAGGGAGCTGTGAATCCTGCAGACCTCGCAGAAGCCTTTATTTTTTTTAGTGTCAGCTTCTCAGCTCTGCCGCAGGATTCACTAGCAGCTTTTTTTTAAAAACACACACGATTTTTTATTTGTATTTTTTTTAAATTCACCACTGTTGTAATGACGGCTACTGTCGGGGGGGGAGGGGGGTGAGGAGGCGTCTCCCTCCGTCCTCCCCCAGCAGGTCAGAGGGCGACTCCTGGACTGAAACAGTCTCTTTGGATGAGGCTGGTGGTTCCCGGTCGGAGCTGCAGGGCTGCTTGTCTTTTGAATGGGTGATCTTGCCACGTAGGTTTTTTGGGACACCAGTACAGATAAGAACAATGGCATGCAAGACTCACAAACAGACCCACTTTTTAGTACTTTTTTTTCTGTTTTTAAATAGAAAATAAAGATTCTGACATAAGCACTGAGCCCTCGCGAACACCAAAGCGTTTTAATAAACCGTACGGAGGACAAACGGCGTCATATTTTTTCATATCGGGGGGGGCAGGAGGAGGGGGGGGGCTCGCGATGGTTAAAACCATTTTCAACACGACAGCTGGCTTCTTTTCATATTCAATAAAGTCCCGTTTTTGATAATACATCTCACATTTATATTATTTCTTCTCTTCTACACCTTTTGTTTTTTTTTAATTTTTTTCCTTTTTTGAAAACTACAAATGTATGTGCTTTCGATTCAAAACAAAAACCGGAAGAAGAAGAAAAATAAAACCGTAGCTCAACGAACCCACTCTGGCCAATTTTATTGCAAATGAAGTGATAACCTCTGAACAGCAACACACACTTCAATATGGCACAAGCATCTTAGAAATGACCTAAATGCATCGTCGTCGTCGTCGTGGGTGAATATCAAAAACCAAACCACACCATATCTAAAAATATTAAGACATTAATCATCAGTAGAGCAGAAAAGACGCCTTTTTTCATTTTTTAAAATCCTCGTCGTAACATGCCGCTCCGCAAGCAAAACTCTGGACCTCTTGGTAAAGAATAAAGAACTATTGTGCAGTCGAGGGTCTTTCCTCTCTCGCGTGACGGGCTGGATGACGATTCCTTCGCCGGAAAAGTGAAGCGACTAAACACCCGGTTTAATCGAACGATAAATTTAAAGCACTCTGAGGGGGGATCCTTAAGACGTCTGATGTGCTTTTCTTTTCTTTTTTTTTTTGGCAACCGTGAGGTACCAACCCAACCGTTTAAACAAAATAAAAAAACATAAAATAAATCCCCGCCGAGGACTTTTTCTCTGGAGTGTCGAGGAGAAAATCACATGAAGGCATTTTCCTCCAGCCCTTTAAAGTCTGCCTGCTCACCGTTTATCCCACTACTAATAAATATTGTTGCGAATAAGGGCAAACTGGCAACCAAAAATAAAAACAAAACAAAAAGAAGAAGCAAAAATAAACGTAGTGGCCTCGATCCGTCCAGTCGGTCGAATGAAGGAGTAAAGAAAGAAGGATTACAGGGATATCTAGAGTAGTGGTTGTTTTACAATGGCGGCGATGTCGAGAGGGTGAGTTCGTCGCGCTGCTGCCTCCTCTCTCCTCGCCCGGAGGTGATCATGCTCTGTCTGATCAAAGTCTTTGACCCTTGGCTCCCCTCCCTCCATCCCTCTCCACCGCCTCCCCCCTGTGGCGGCGGCGGCGGCAGGAGGGTTTGTTCAGTCGGCGTAGTGCATGATGGACTCGACGTAGTTGCCGGGGAAGAGGCCCGTGGTCCCGTTCATCACGCCCTCGAACCAGCCGTCGTCGTTCTTCTTGATCACGTAGATGATGGCGCCCTCCTGGAACGAGAGCTCGTCTTCTTTGTCGCGGGTGTAGTCGTAGATGGCCACCACTGAAGGGGACAAACGTGCAGATCATTAGCACAAAGATGTGATCGAGCAACCAGCCACACAGAGCAAACATATTGATGCAGAAGAAGGTTTGCTGTTTCAGAATTTGCACAAGTTTCCAAACAGGGAAAGTGTTAGTAGAGATAAATGAAAAGATTTTCCAGGATTCTAAGGTAGATATTGGAGGGTGACCTTTCTCCAGGTAGCTGCGTGGCGCCCAGGGCGGGTCCTCCTCGGCGTACGGGTCGCTGTACTCCACCACCGCCGACTCCTCTTCGTCCTCGTCGTCCTCGTAGTCTTCGGGCGGCGGCGGCGGAGGTGTCGGCTCCTCAAACACCGGCTCGTCGGCGGGCGGAGGCGGCGGCGGCACGTCTGAGACTTGAAGGAGGAAACAAAAGACGACCAGTTAGATGTACAAACACGACGGACGCGTTTGGAAAAGGAGGGAAAGAGTTCATGCTGGACGGATTTAAACCACAGATGACAGGAGTGAAAAGACGTCAACTCAACATGCGTTTAAAAACAGCAGGAACACGTTCACAAGAGAAACCAGAGTGAAGGAAAGAAACAACATCCACAGTAACGATCATGGACTAACGAATCGAGCAACCAGCCACCAACGTCTGCTGCCCAGAGGAGCTCGTTTAGCCGCCGCTCAGTGTTTAAAATCCTATTTAAAGATGCAGCCTCTGACATGTAATGCAGTAAAGAGGTGCAGTGTGGACGGTTTTATTCACAAGACTAATGTTGAACAAAACTAAAAATACACTTTCTGTTCTGCTTTTTTCTCCATTTGTCATCAGGAGAAACTGAATTTGTAGCTCCAATTGCACTCGCAAGTGAAATTTACTGACTGTAATGAAAATATAGAATATGACAAGTTTTGGAACACACAAAATATTATAGATAAATATAATAATCCAGCTGGTATGACAGACATGTTTTCCTAAAAAACTGGAGTTTCAACTTGTCAATTGTCTTTAAACATCAGAAAAATCTAAGCTTAAAATTGTGATAATTCATTAAAATCCCTTTATTCTATTCACCATATTTAGAAATTATGCAAAAACAAAACCTTTGCACAAAAACTTCTACAATCTGGCACAACTAAAAAAAACTTCTGGGACATTTAAAGCTTTGTTTTCATGCTGCACAAAAGACCTTTAACTTCTCTCTACTTCTGGTGTCGTTTTCACGGTTAAAAATAAAACCGTTTGTTCGAACCAGATTCTGTAAAAACTGAAAAATTCTGAGTTTTTCGGCGCAATCGTGGAGCCACGACGGATTCAGCTGTGATCAACAGTGAGGTGACAGAAATTCTGTAAATATTCAGGAAGTTATAAATATAAATAGTCAGATATCTCAATTCTTTGCAGTATTGGTGACATCTGTGGAGACTTAATGTCGTACTTCTGTTTGTTTTTTTATGATTAATCACATTATAACTTTGCTAAACTGCATAAAAGCTCCACATTTAAGTTCTGTTTTCTTCTCGCTACGACTGTGTTGTTTCCATGGAGGTGCAGGACTTTAACCTGCAGTGAAACATGAGTAAAAAGGAGCTTCAGAGGATTAATGTCGGATGATTTCTATCCACATCATCCATCTAGCAGCGGATCTGGGAGCCGTAAAGATCCATTAAATGAGCTCTCACTCATCTAAAAACACCTTTCCAGGTGGTTAAAGTTTAGAAACGTGGCGGCGGCAGATCCCTGAGCGAGCGTCCGCTGGCGGCTGATGTCTTACTGGCGGCTGGAGGTCATGCAGAGGCAGCGATGAGGAGCTAAAAGCCACTTACTGGTCTCCTGAACTCGGGCCACAAAGCCCATCAGAGGCAGCTGAGGGGTGATCTGCATGGAGGGGGGAGGGGGCGCGAGCGGGCCGGCTACCACCGAACAGAACCGACAAACACGGAGGACGGACACGACGTCAGAACACAGAAGAAGAGCACAGCAGAGAGTCAGCGGACAAGAACAACAGCAGAGGACACGTGACTTTAGCAAAGCAGTGTTCATACATGAAGGAGGGATGGTCCGGAAACAGGTTTTAACATTATTAATAATAAAAAAAGCCATAAATATTAATTATGAATTGTTTAGTTGAGGAAGGATCTGAAAAAGTTGGATATTAAGACAGATTGGTCTAATATTTCATGTAAAACCACAAAAAACGCAGCAAATCTTCACATATCTGCAGAATTTTGCCTGTTAATTTAATATAATCAGATTACTTTAATCCTAGATTCACTGAATCCCTGTTGAATGCAGGTATTGATTAAAAAAACTGATTTAAACTTGGATATGAAGTTTTAAAAAAAGTGCTTTAAATGGGGATCATAGAGTTATAATTAAAGCTTGATTCAAAAACCAAAGCAGAGAAGATAAAATATGAATTTAAGAATTTGAAAAATACAGGAAAACACAAGAAAGCAGGTTATTTCACCAGCCTGATAGTATTTCTTTTTCCTTTTTTTTTTTTTTTAAATAAAGTTTCTATGATTTCAAATTTAGCAGGTTAGCTTGAAAAACTTGCGATCTTTTTTTAACAAATCATTAAAATGACAGCATCTGTCTGAGCCACAAAGTGTAAAAACAGAAAAAATCCTCTGATTTCTAACTTTCTGACGGTCGTTGAACTGCTCGTGTGTGACGTGATGATCTGTCAGGATAATTAACCAAATGGAAGCTCAAAATTGTGATAGTTCATCAAAATCGATAAATTCTACAAGTCTTCTTCTTCTTTTTTTTTTTTAAATGGTCAAAAATAAAAAGGTTCGCTTTAATCAGATTCTGTAAAAAACTACAAACAGAAGAACAGTTAGTTGGTAAAAAATTCAGGGACGATTCAGTTGAACTGCAGGTTGTGTTTGGAGCTTAACATTAAAACTGATGGACAGAAAACGCGTCTCTAACTAATTCTAGCATCTAAAATATGTAAAGATGTCAGTTTTCTACAACTTTTATGAGAGTAAACTGAATAATCTGACAATTTTCAGACATTTTCTAACCAATCAGCAGATTGACTGATGATACAAAAAGCTGTTAGTCCATCACTGGAACACTAGAGTTTGAGTTTAATCGCAGGAATGAACTCATGAAGGAGGATCGACAAACGGAGGACAGAAGACAGAGCGGCAGCGAACCGACAAAATCCAACCAGACAGGAGGCGCTTTGACAAAAGACACCTGATGAAACCTAAAAGGAGCGAAGAGAAGCTGGACTCCTGAATCAGAAACTTAAAAAACAAAACGGCATTAATTCAGCAGATCAGACTGAAAACAACTAAAGAGGACGAGATGACACTGAGGAAAGAAGCTTCAGTGAGTTTATGTGAAAAGATTCTTCAGGTTTCGATTCACTTCAGTGAATAACAGCAGTTTGACTTCCTGATAAATTATTGAAACGAACCTCCGTAATCAGTGGCTGTGGAGATCATGTTAAAGAAAAAAACAGGATTTATTGCATTTATTGGGGATTCTTGGTTAGAAAAAGGTTCCAACAGAAATCATTAAACCTCATTAAAAAACAAAAAAAACAAACACAAAAAAAAGGGCTAAAATCCTGAAGCTTAATAAATATTCTATAATTATAATATTAATTATTTTTTAAAATTAAACTGGAGGAAACATGAGCATATTAATTATGTATTTTTATGGCATTTTTTTTGTTTTTTATTATTATTTTTTGTCCTAAACTGTGTGAATGTTTGGTTTAAATCTGACAATGTACAAAAAAAAAAAGAAAAAAAAAAAAAGATAATAAATCAGACTGGTTGCTTTAACTTATTCCAGACTGTGATCATCAAAAGAATAAAATTAAAAAAAACATTAAATATTAATGGATTAAGAGTAAAATAACGTACAAATAGTCGGGAACCAAATCAATACTCAAATGAAGTTCTGTCTGTGGCGGTTCCGGACCGGCCTACCTTGGTTCTGGGCGAAGTGCGGCCCTCCGTTGAGCTGGCTCTGGTTGTGGGCCACGTTGGGCTGACCGGTGACGGACGAGGGCCGGCGGTACGGCAGGGAGCCGCCCACCGGAGCGTTCTGGGGCGGCTGCACCGGGCGGTTCATGCTGTAGAACTGAGGAGCACCTGCAGGGAGGAGGCAGCAGGAGGCAGCAGAGAGCCGGTTAGAACAGGCAGCTGGTTCTGGCTTTACTCACGTCTTAGTTTAGTTTGAAAAGCTCTCTGACAAACACAATCCTGCAGTCTGTCATCTGCAGACATATTTATCTGTGACGGGAAATGTTCAGGTTATAGCAGAAAAAGTCACGAAAGGAACGACTTTAACTGTCATCTATTAATCTTAAGAAATATTCGTGACACTTTAAATGTGATTAAAATGCAAATGTTTCAGAATAAAATGTTCTTTTTGAATTTATTTTACTTGCCTCATTTGTATAATTTTATGAGCTTAATTTATCACAAGTGTGACATAAGTACGACTCACTTCCATGATATATCCAGCTTATTAATTCTGTCTTTTAGTATTATTTTGTTTTGCTTATTGTAGTTTTATTTACTATATTATAAATGCAGGGAAGCTTTTGTATCTTTAAATGTAGTTTAAACGCAATTCTTTTTTAAAATAAAAAGTTCATTTTGAGATATATTTAATTATTTCATTTATATTTTTCTTTTTCTTTATGGTTTGTATTAGTTTGAATTATTATTAGCTTAATTAACACCACGTACGTTCTGTGATCAACAAGTTTGAACTCAGAAGTCTAAACTACATGCAACCACTTTTAATTTTATAGTTAAAAAAACTTAATGGCATTAATATGTATGTTTTGTACTAATTACCCTGTTTTATTGACAGTTTACCCTTTTACTATTTTTGTATTATTATTTTTTGTTATTGTATATTTTTTTGCTATATTTACTATATTTTTTTATTTCTGTGACATAGAATTTATTCATATTTACTACGTGGAACAACTACTACATGCTTCACAACTTAATAAGTGAACTCTGCTAATTAAATAAGATGATT
This sequence comes from Stegastes partitus, assembly GCF_000690725.1. Taxonomy (NCBI): domain Eukaryota; kingdom Metazoa; phylum Chordata; class Actinopteri; family Pomacentridae; genus Stegastes; species Stegastes partitus. The sequence continues at coordinate 444,583 of NW_007578143.1, read as the reverse complement.
TCATCTTGTTTTCTGGCCATAAATGAAACAGAACAAGCCTCACAACACCTGATATAGTCGCATTTATCCATTTTTAAATTTTGCCTAAATATTGTGAATATTTGTAATTTCTGTCACCGTTTCCTATTTAGTAAATATTAAATATGTTTTATAATACTATAACCTTCATTTGTGGTCAAACTGCAGGCTCTTAATCGTACACATTTAGGTTATTCAGGTAAATATTGTCTGTTGTTTTAAATATTCTGTATAATTAACAGTAACTTGACTATTTTTTTAGCCAAATATATTAATTCAAGAAGTCTCGAACTGATCATTTCTTGCACAAACTGTCAAAACCAGCAGCTAGAAGTTTGAAAAGATTCGTTCATGTAGGATTTTTTGCACAATTCAACACCTGCAAAGCTTAAATAAGCTTTAAAAACAACTTTTTACTGACTGTCAGATCCATAAATTCACATCAAATCTGACTGTGATCCAATATCAACATCTGAATGACCGTTTCTACCCTGAACAGCAGCACATCCACCGATCATGACAACACGGAGCCACGGAAAAATCACCTGCACGCCATAAAGCCGAGGACAAATCAACACAGGACACGGAGGAAGCGTTTCACCACACAGCTCATGCATTAAACACCAGAAAGCAGCCTCGTCGGCGGGGCTGATGAGATGCTGAGAGGGATGCAGGTGGAGGATCCAGCAGCAGAGTTTGTTGACAAATGTTCTCAAAGACGTCTGAAGATAAATCCTAAAACCATTCAGTGTAGATATATGATGAGAGCTGCCTTTGATTTAGAGTTAAAGTGCATTTTAACCCTCTGAACCCTAAAACAAACACCAGTGGGTTGGAAATGCAAGAAAAAAAAAACATGTATCAGAGTCAGAAACTGTAAAAACAGAAAAACCTTCAAGGAAAATTAACTTAAAATTGTGATATTTCATCAAAATCACTCATTTTTTTGGTCCCCCTTTTAAAAAAAATAAACAATTTGCACGAATTAGATTCTGTACAAAGCAAAAGAATCGGCACAGAGTTTTCAATTGAACTGCAGGCGAGGAGGCAACCAAATAAATAAAAACCTGTTGGATCGATTAAATAAATGCAGCGTGGCTCTGAAACAGTAAACAGAGCAGCTAGTTGTTGGAGGACACATTCAGCACGGTGAAACATGCAGAGTGACGTAAACAAATGGCATCAAAATCGCTTTAATCTGCATCTCGTGTGATATTTTAAACTTGGCAGTTTCTATTAAAAGCTATAAAACAATTCTGTGCTCTTTGGTGAAACTGAAAAGCCGTCAGTGTTTGGCTGAACTGCACAGAGCAGAAGGGAGACAAGTAGAGGAACTAATTAAAAATGTAAGTTGTAAAGCATCTATAGTATGCAGAGCCACCTCGGAAAAACACTGATTTAATTAAATGTTCTATTTTGTGATTTGTGTCATTCTAACTGTGTCTGTGGCAGCGACAAACGAGTCCACGGTGACGGGAAAAAAACGCACCATTTGCAAATAAATTCTGCTCAAGGTTCAGAGGGTTAAGAGTCGGAGGCGTTTAAAAGTAATTGCTTTACACGTAAAACGATGATTAAAAAGCTGCACTGTGGAGATTTCTTTGCCAACATTTATTATTATTATGTGTATATATAATTAATTTAGCCAACAAAACGCAACATAAAGGCGTTCTCCTCCTCATAGAACACATGAAAAGTTGATTTAAATCCAAATATTTTAAGTGTAGACTTATTGATTAACCTTACCGTTGACGGCTGTGTTGCTGCTATCAGCAAATCTGTAGAAAAGCGTGTTGCTCAACGGTTAAAATAGAAACCTGGAAGGAATTTAGAGCTTTAATGATTCAAACTTTTTTTGGACATTTTTCAATCATGACTGAAATTATTCAGCAGTTATTTTCTGCTTTTTATGGTTTTCTGCATCATTATAGCTTCAATTTTGTTTTTTTTTCAACATTATATAGATTAATTAATTGGGAAAATAATATTCTTGTTAATTTAGAGTGTAAATAATGAAGCTCTACAGCAATTTTATGTTTGTTTTGATTCAGTTTTGCCCCCTGACTTCCATGTGTGGAGCAAAAAAATCATTCCAGGAGACAAAATGCAGCGTGACGACGTTTCACAAGCAGGGAGGCGGATTCAGGGGAGGCAGCATGGATGGATGATGGATGATGGATGAGGGGGGTGCAGAGGCGAGCTTCTCCCACCGGGTCGGACTCACCTTGTGCAGGGTTGCCATAAGCAGCGGGGCCTGTGGGGGCCGCGGAGGTGGGGAGCTGGGGAGGAGGTGGGGGGACAGGCGGGATCTCTACGGGGGGATTAGGGGCCTGTGGGGGGCCGTCGAGGGCCGAGGAAGGGGGCCCGGGGGTTGTGGCAGTGTTTGGGGGAGGTTTAGCCGGGTTGGACGGGGCGGGGACTGAACCTGAGGGGAGGGGGAGGAGGTCGAGTGAAAAGAGAAGGACGGGTGAGGAAGGTCAAGACAAGAGAAGAGTGAGAAGGTGGGAGAAAGGACCCAGCAGGTCCAGAGGTCCTCCACTCTGGTGTCCAGTCAGACTGCAGGAGTTTCAGGTCGATTCAGCTCAGGTTGTATCTAAACCATCCGCCGTTCTAGTCATCTGTAGTTTGTCTTTAACACGTCATTAACCTGCTAGCTAAACCCAAACAATGCTTGAACTGATGCTAAGGCTCCACCTGGTGGATCAATCAGGTACTACAGCTGATCGACAACACATGTTCTGACGTGCATGTTTTTATACTTAACGAGTATTAGTGGCACCTAATATCGGTTTCAAACATCAGTTATCGGGCACCTTGAGTACTAATAATTGGTATATTTGTGGAATTGACAGAACGCTTTTGCAGATTCAATTGATAATGAAAGCTAATCTGTCTTTTTCTTCGATTATGACTTTGCTGAAGATTGGGGTGAAAGAAGGACAAGTACGGTGTAGTAGTTGTGTAAATAATAAGGCATTTCTTGCACCATCACACACGTTTGTCCCACAGGCCACATTGCTCCTTAACACCTCACAGAGACAAACTTATTTAAACAGACGTCTTTGGTTATTTGCACATTACCAGTCGTACTAATTTGTGCCCGACTTCTGCAGTTATTCATATTTCTACCTACTTGTTTCTGTGTATTCTGTGTGTATAGTCTGTGTTTATATGCTGCTGGTTGCTTGTATTTCCCTCGGGACTAATAAAGTATCTATCGATTTATCTATTGATCTATCATCTAAATGATAATGAAAGTTATTGCGTCTTTTTCTTCGAATATGACCCTGCTAAAGACTGAAGTGAAAAGAAGACGAGCATGTCATAATAATAATTGTCTATCACGTTAAAAGTGCCAACGTAACGTGCATTTTCGGTTAATAAACTTTTAATCAGTTAATGTGCTCGTGACAACCTAATAATAACTGTTTCAAATATCAGTTATTGGGCATCTTGATTACTAATAATCAGCTTCAGGAGTGAAATTTTGTATTTTTTTAAAATTAAAATTACTTGAAACACAGCTAAACAATTTACGTCAATGAAACTTGAGCTAAAATTTAAAAGTGAAAGTTAAAATCTCACTTCTGAAGAACAAACAAACATTTTCTCATCCAGAATTGTTTGGGAAGTTGTTGCACCACAGACTCCATTTTGATTCCCTGCCGACTCTCTCTGGCACCATAATATTAATAAGTAGTGATTGATTTATTTTTCTATCTGTGTAAAGTTTCTCCTGACGCGCCCTCAAACTCCTGCAGTCCGGCTGAACTAACCACCTCCAGAGTGCGACGTCATCCTGGACGCTCAACAAAGATTAGTCATGTTAGTGCCATTCACTCTGCTGCCCTGCGGGGAGAAGAAAAACAAGAAGGTGGGCGTTACCTGGGAAGGCGGTGGGCGGGGCCGGGGTCGGCACGGCGATGGGCACGCCCACGCTGCCGCTGCCGCTGTTCTCTCGGCTGCTGCTGCGACTGCTGCTGGGGTGGCTTCCTCCGCTGCTCCCACTGCTGTCGGCAGGGCGGCAAAACACGTCAGGCCACGAGCACTCAAACACACCCAGACGTCTGGTTTTATCTGGTTCTAAATAAACTCAACGTGGAGCCACAGGAGCTAAACGCAGGAACTTGTGTTTTCCACCTCAAGCGGAGAAACCGTGAAGAAAGACGAGTTTTAGTAAATCAAATTGTTGTTCAAGGAAAGAGCAGCAGAGTCGGGGTGCTGCTGTAGAAGTGGATGCACAAACACGCCAGCATGTTTAATCTTTAAAGGAAATAAAATCACCAAAATGTCCTCATGTATCAGAGCAAGAAACTGTAAAAACAGAAAAAATGTTGAATATTCCACCTTCCTACAGACCTTGAAATGCTCATTTATGACACACAGTCCTGTCAGGAAAAACACCCAAACATGACTTTAAAATTCTTCAAAAATCACTTCATTATATGTCAAATAGAAATTGCCAGAAATAAACCGTTTACACGAAGTAGATTCTGTAAAAAACAAAAAAATTCTGCGCTCCTCATTGCAACCGTGATGCCTTCAGTGACGCCACTGTCATCAACAGTCGCGGGACTAAAATTCAGAGTGTCCGACTGAGCTGCAGGCAGTGTTTAGGCGTGTGTTTTTAGCATTTTTTATTTGACGATTTTAGAAAGTTGAGCAAACTGTCGGACACAGCTGCCCACATTCCAGCATTAAAGAGTCTTTCTTTGGTGAAAACACAGATAAAGTTCCTGGAATAGCTCCTGCGCTCCTTAAAAATAACTGATAATCTACTTTAAATGCAGCTAAATGAAATATTAAACCGCCTGTATTTCTGTCTGGTGCTCCAGGTGCAGCACGACGACAGATGCACCACCGGCCTCGAACAACAAGCTGCTTCCAGCCAGTCGTGTTCGGGCTCCTCAGTAACTCAGTTTGTTCACGTATCACCCTCAAGAGCATTGATGTGTTAGCGTGAGCTGTTATGCCTTTGAAATGACTATGTCACAGTGATAAAAAAAAAAAACAAAAACAAAAAAAAAGGAAAGAAAGGAAGCAGCTGGAAGCCTCGACAGGGACACACGACACAGGTGACGCAGGAGACAAAGACAAAGATATGAGACGCCGGAGAAGCAGGAAGCGTCAGACACATGAGGCAGACAGTCTGCTGCAGCAGAGAGGCTGACGGATGAAGAACATGAGCTGTGGATGGAGCTGTGCTGAGAGGAGAGTCGGGGAAACTTATCTCGTCTATTTCCGGACCAGAAAAACATTTGGCCGACAGATGGGGCGCAGTGACGAAATGTTGTTTTTCCCCCTCAAACCCCGATGCTTTTACTGCTCTCAGGCCAGACAGAGGAATCTATGAATATCACTCTGGTCGGGATGAAAGCGTCTTTGGAGACGAGCTGACTGGTTGACAGGACTGTGGGGGCGACGCTGCCTATTTAATGACTATTACCATAGGAACCGGCGTCTCGCCGTGCTAAATACAGCTCAGAATCTCTGCCTCAGCCTCCTTTCTTTGTCCTTATCTGAGCAGCGAGCAGAGCAAACAGGTGAGCGCTTTAAAATCAGCCGTTGTTTCACCTGAGAGCTGCGACGCTGACGTGGTCAGAACAGCCGGAGGACGACGAGGGCCGCTGGAAAAAACATGGTCGACCTTTTTTTCCCAGAATTCTCACTTTAAACTCAGAATCAGACATTGTTCTGAGTTTACTTTTTTTTTTTTAAATTCTGTTTTCTCAGGAAAAAAAGGATAAAAATCAGAAATCTGACTTTGATTCAAAAATTCTAAAGTTTTGTTGTTTTTTTTAATCTGTTGTTTTCCCCAAAATTGTGACTTTTTTTTTTAACACTAATTTTTTTTTTAAAAATGCAAAAATTAAAATAAAACAAAATTCTGTCTCCGAAGAAAGATTTTATTCAAATTGTCAATTCTGACGTGAAATTTAGAATCTGAAATGATTAAAATTCTGACACTGAATTAAAAATACTGACTTTTGTAAAATTCTGACTTTTTTTCTAGAATGTTGAATTATTTTATTTATTTATTTCAGAATTTAGTATTTATACTCAGAATTCCCTTTTTACATAAATGACACTAGACTTAGAATTATAACTTTTGAAAAAAAACAAAAAACTAACTCTAACTTTTTAAATTCTGACAAACATGCTTTTTTTGTTACAGAAATCTGTTTTCAGATTAATAGAAAAAAAAAACTGACTGAAATCTCATAGTTCTGATTTGTTTTTTCATTTCTTACTTTTCACAGAATTAAAAAAAAAATCCTTTTAATTAAAAATTCTCTCTTGAAATTTAGAGTTTTTAAAATTCTGACTTCATTAAATTTCTGAAGCTTGACTTTTATTCTAAATTTTTAATGTTTAAAAATCAGCCATTTTCTTTGCTTTTTTTTTTTTAAAGAAATCAAAATTTTCTTTAAAAAAAAAAAAAAAAAGCAGAACTTACTATTTTGTATTTTTTCCGACTTTAAATTCAAACATCTGATTTTTTTCTCTGATTTCTTACCTAAATGTTATAAATCCGAGTTCAAAGTCAGTAGAAAAAGTCACAATTCTGAGTTTTTTATTTACATTTTTTTCAGAGGCTCCAATCATCTTCCATTAAATAATAAGCTCAGGCTTGAATACAAAAAAAGAGAGAGAGGGGAGTAAAAGTGATTGTACTTGCGAGGAGTCATTTCAGAGAACAAGAAGAAGAAGAAGGAGGGTAAAGATGCTCAGAAGCTGGCTCGCATTGTTCAAGTGTAGGAGAAGAAGAAAAGGGGGAGGAAGGAGAGGAAAAAGTGGGCTTGTTTCAAAAGTGTAGAAAGGCATGCTGGGTAAGGGGAGGGGGGTACCTGTACGTGCGGTTCCTCTGATTAACGGATGCAGTGCGTGCAGGGCTCTGCTGGGGGTGCGCCATGTTGCGCGTCGGGCTCGAGACGTAGTCGTTAGGGACAACGGGTGGACGCACCGGCTCGAGCGTCCTATAGGGGGAGTGTCGCCTGCGGGAGGGTCAGGAGGACAGGAGTCGAGGGGGGAGACATCCACAGAGAAGTGTAGGGGAAGGGGGGAGGAAGAGGAGGAGGAGGAGGAGGAGAGCAAGAAACAAACAAGTGCAAACTTAAAATATGGGGAATGACAGGTGGCGAAGATCGGGGCTGAGGTCCAGGTGGTGGGGGGGCGGAGTCAGGAAGGACGACACGATGGCGCCGCTGTCGGACGGAAACCAGGTCAGGTGAACGCTCACAGCACCGGGCTTCAGCGCTAAAGCTATTACATCACATATTATTATATCTACAAGTCAGAAATAATGATTCTAACTGAGTCATTTGTGCTCATTTCTTATCTCCATCACGTTTGAATCGGTTTTTCTGCACAGCTTTGGATAAAAATACATAAAATTTACTTTAATTTGTTGTGGATGAAAGATTTTATCAACTTATTGAACCTTCAAGCATATTTTCAGCCACGTACAGCGTCTATAAGACGTATTCAGCCTCCTTGGAAGCTTAAACTCTGATCAACATGATTTGTCTTTATTGACAAGAACTTAAGAGAACAAAAAGAAATTTCTACAAAATAATTATTTAAAAAAACAGGTAGAAATCAGAATTCTGACTAACTACAGAATTAGTTTGTTTTTATTTACTCTGACATTAAACTAAATATTCTAACTTGTCAATATTCTGGCAACATTCTGACTGCTTCCCCTTTAGACTTTTTTTTTGTAAATTCTGACCTAAAAATTAATAATAAAAAAAATAGAAATTTGTTTAGAAACTATGTTGTTTTTATTATTATTAAAAATATAGATACTTTAAAATTAAATTAGAACCCTGACAATAAAAATTACGACTTTTAATCCCCCATAATTCAGATTTTTGTTTTTAATATAAACAAATCTGACAGTAAAATCAGGATTTAGAATTTTTTCTTGTCAGAATTCTGACTTTAAGCTCATTATTCTAAGTCTGAATGAATAATCTAACTTTACACTGAAATTTTTGACTTTTATATCTTAGCTTTAATCTCAGAAATGATTTTTAAAATTCTGACTGTTGGTTTAAAATATTTTTTTTCCATAATTCTAAGTGTTTAAACACAGAAATTGCTATTTAAAAAAATAAAAAATCTGACTTTTGATGCCGAATTCTTACTTCCAAAACTCTGACACTAAACTCAAAATTCTAACTTTTGTTTGTAAGAATTCAAAACTCTACACTCGTCTGACTTTAAGCTCATAATTCAGCGATAAACGCAAGAGCTCTGACTATTAAATTCTGACTAGAACCGAGTTAAATTATTCTGTTTCTACGAAGAAAGCCGTTTGAGTTCTTTGTGTTTCGGACGAGACAGATGTGGTGTTCCTCCTCAATAAAACGACGGCTTGTTCAGGGGCCTTAAAGTAATGAAAAGCAGCAGCGAGTTTTTAAATTCCCATCTGTCTTCCTGAGCAACACTGCCCACATACTCTGAACCAGAAACCTGCAAACTCATTAAGCGAAAACACGGGACGCGGTTTTTCAACCCGACAGCAGCGCTATGCTAATGACGTCCTCAAGTTTTCACCATGAAGGGAGGAGGGAGTGGGGGGCAGAAAGAAAAAACATGACCCTGAGATTTATTGATGTGGGCCTGCAAAGATGCGCTGGCATGTGGATCTCCCAGCTGACACAGTGGGGTGACCCATCTCTGAGCACTGTTGCTATGGCAAAACGTTGCTATGAGGAATATGGGGCAGCCAGGAGTGGGCGAGCTGGGTCACAAAACACACAACCGAAAGTAAAATTCAAGAAAAAAATCATAAGAAAATTAATAAAAAAAACCACAAGAGGAGGATAAAGAAAAATCGGAAAGATGTCCGCCCGTAGCCACAGGAGCGGCAGGAGCTGCATCATGGAGCTGCGGTTGATCGACATGCGTCTTGGAGGGACGGACACACAAACACACCTCGACGTGAAGGGGTGGACAGTCGCACGACAAACACACACACACACACACACACACACACACTCGACGCCGAGGGAAGCTCCCAGAAGAACACAACATTTACTAGCAGAGTCCCTGTGGGATGAAGAGACACCTTCAACAGTCAGACACACACAACAGGCGACATCAAAAACCGTTCATGAGCTCAGAAAGTTTTTACTCCATCTGCACCCTGATGCTCATTTTTAGGGTGAGAGAGGACCACATAAGGTCTCTAAAAAAAAGGTGGTTTTCAAAATAAAACCTACGTGATATAAACTCGCTGATTTTCACATGAATATTTTTAAATTCACTCATTTAACAACAGTCACATAAAGTAAACTACACAGTTTATATATCCCATTGAAATAAACTGAACCCTAATAAGCTAAATCTGGAATTATGAATCAAATACTTTGATTGGTAGATTAAAAAAAAATCACTTGTGAATGGATTGTTGGTCATTTTTAGATCTGTCATAAACATTTTTCAGACAAAACCTGTCCTGGATTAATTTATTTCTACGTAATTTACTTTTAACTTTTCTTTGGAGAAAATAAACCAGGATGTGTGGTGTCACTGTGGCTGTAATAAACACGAGAAGAAGCCAGAAAAATAAAATCAATGCTCGTCAGCTGCTAAAAAATCCTTGAGGAAGATAAAAACAAACAAAAAACTTTTGACCAACTATTAAAAAACACAAGGAGAAAGTCAATGAAGCATAAAGCTGACTCCTTTTGAAGCGTATTAACTCTTTAGAAGAACTCAAAACCACCTCAAGCATTTAAAAAAAAATGAAATTTGCCATTTTTATTTACTTTTTTAACCTGATGCTTCAAAATTAAAACATACTTTGGGAACACAGCTAATGAAGCTTCCTCTGTCTGAAGTGTGAAGCTGTAAAAGCTCAAAGTTGTGTGAATATAAATAAAACTTCTAGTGATAAAACATGGACTCCTGTGGCTCATCTGTCATTAACAGAGTACGTTCAAACAGGATTCATCCTTAATTCTTACAATATGTGTGACTTCTGTTTGTGTGAATGGAAAGATTGTCTTGATGTAAAATTCCTGCACAAACACAAGCAGGTCGAGAAGCTTTTCTTTTTCCTCCCAAACCTGCCCGAGCAGCACTGAGCACCGCTGTGAAGCAAACTGACACTAAAATGCGTCTTAAACCACCGCAGGGACTCTAATTAAACCGGGAGGTAAAGCAGCGATGATGAAACCGTGAGCAACCATCTGGAGGAGAGCTCCCGGTTCACTTTCCCAAAGCTACGCTCGCCTCCTGACGGACACGACTCTGCTCTCCGGAGAGCACCGGGGCCGTTTACATACCCGAGGGTCCCTTTCCCCGTCATGGGCGGGCTGGGGGGCTTCTGTGTCGGGGGGTTGGTGCGAGGAAGTCCGCCGCCTCCTCCGGCCTTCATGTTCTGAGCGCTGGCCTGTGGCGGGAGGTGCAGGCGTCGGTTAAAGTGTGAACGTTTTTAGCATCGTCCATCTTTGCTTTCTTGCTGAGAGTTCGAGGATGACATGGACGCTGCTCTCATGTGGAGCAGAAATGAGTTAGCTTAGCATGAAGATAGCAAACAGCGAGCCTGGCTCAGTTAAAAAGGTGAAAGAAATCTACTCATCAGCACCTTAGAAGTGCCTTAATTAACAAACTATAAACTGGGATCCATTTGAAGGCAGCCCAAACCCAAGTTTCTAAACTAAACTAAACAGTTTGGTTGGTTAAATCAATCACTCAGCTATAGGGACGTAGTACTAGTCGACTTCTGCTCATCAAGCTCTAACCCGAGGTCATTAAACGCCACAGAAGTCTCTGTCACAGTGTCTATTTGCAAGTCAACCTCCCACAATGCTCTCTGCTTACTGACACGGAGCTAACCATCGTCTGAGCGACCGCCTCCTCTGGTCGCTGCAGGATTTAACGCAAACAAACTGCACGTCTTAAATCTCAAACAGTAAGACCAACTCATCTACAAATCCTACAATTAATCAATTAGCTGATAATCATTAACAGCTGTAGTTCTGGCTACAGGTGCAATTTCCTTCTGGGAGGCTTTCAGGGGAGAATAAAGTACAGAATTCAGATGAGTCTCTGCTGTGTGGGGCTTGAAACTGATGGGTTGAACTGTAAGAAGTAATGTTTTTCTGCCCCTTCAGTGCCCTCTCTAATGTCTTCAACTAAACAAACCTCCATTGTTCTATTAAATCCAATAACTAGTATTTGTTGAAGTTTCTAAGCACTCCGAGTTAAGTTGAAGCAGTTGGATGCTGTTATGAGATTCTGCGTCATCCATACCTTCAATTGTAATCGAAATAGTTGCTGCAGGATTTCGGGGTGCTGCGATTCGCCTTCTAATCGATGTAACTTAAACACAGCGGGGAGTCCTAAAACCTCCAGAACTCTTGCTCTATTTACAACTATTGTTCTCGACACGCCTCAGGAATAATCACAACTAACGCGGCGCTACAGGTCAACCTGTAACCAGCTGCTATATTCTGTAATAACTCCAAATCACTGCCATTCAGAAGCAACCACAGGAACGTGTTTCTGTGTTTGATATGATGCTATATTTTGTTGCTACACGCATAATTTCCCCCTCTAGTTACAGCCGTCATGCTAAGCTAAGCTAACCTGGCTGTAGGTGAGAAACAAGAGCAGCATCTCATGTAACTCTCAGCAAGAAAGCAAATATTTACTGAACAGCAAACAAAGTTCTTGAACTTAGGGGTCGACTGATTGTCAGCGTGGACGTTGGACACAGCAGCAAGTTCTAAATTATGCCACAACTAATCAACACTTAAGATAAATGTTGAAGAAATCGTTTTTATTCAAACCTATAAAGCATATAAATAAAAAAGATTTCTACAAAGTTCTGTGCTGGAGTTAATCATACCCTCCAAATATCAGTTATCAGTCTCATTGACTACTGATGATCAATATTAGTGTATGCCCTGAAAATAATCAGCAGTCGACCCCTACTTTAAATGTAAATAAATACAAGAACAAAAAACACAGCAATTCAAGACAACAACAAAAAAACAACAACAACAAAAGCCCCTCTCTGATTGGAGGCTCTTACTTTGAAAGTCTTACCTTAAACCTTTGCAACCACTACGGTTGACAACAAAAAGGTAAAATTAGGCAAGCAGAGAGAGAGAGAAAGAGAAGAAATCAGGTGATTAGTGGGTGAAGGAAGAAGAGAGGAAATCAACAATCATTCAAGCATGTGGCGCGTAGAGCCGAGCCGGCTTCCAGGTTCAGGCCACAATGGCTCAGTGTTAACTTGTGAGGAATTTGATCTTTGAAACCTTTGTGAGCTTCCAGCGAGCGATTCCATTTTCTGGCAAACAAGCTCGTCTTTGTTCACGGCGTCAGTGGGCAACGAGCTTTATATAGAGGGAGACACCCCGACAGTTCTATCAAATAAAATAATTATTAGACAGAAACCTGTTCCCAGCAGCAGGTGACAGACTTGGTGTCCCGGCTGACTTTAGTTTCTCATCCTGGAGAAAAGCCTCGGGCATCGATTCTCTCTTAAATTACTTGACTCTGAAACCCGCTGAAACACAATACTAAGTGTCTGACCTCCACAAGTCCTTTTCATTCTGCAGTGAGCAGCCCATAATAATCCCACAACAACAACTCCATCTCTCAACGTCACACTTCTTCCAGACCGTCTTGTGAACGTTTTAATTTTTCTTTTCGCCTTATCGTAAAACTGCACGAAACACGGTGCAGTTTTAGACAGAAAAATTACACTAAAGTCTACTTTTTAACCCCCTGGACAGCAAAACGTTAAAGGAGTGTTGTTGTTTTTTTTTTTTAAAAAAATTAAAATTAAACCATTTCTCTGAGGAAGAAAGTGCAAAAAGAATAATCAGATCTGAAACTTTTCAGTGGGTGTTTGTCCCTCGTGACGTGCCGATTGGTCGGAAAATTTAACCTTAAAATTTGTGATGCACGATATAAAAATTTCTGGCCGATACCGATGTTAAGATTTCTGATATCGCCGATAACCGATATCACCGATGTCGATACTCAATTTTTGTTCACGTCAAAAAATGAGTGTAAGTAAGCACTGTGAGAAGGTGAAAGCTATTCAAAAGAAGCCCAAATTAGACCACATAGTCCAACAAAAGCAAAACATATTTAAACATACTTTAAGATCTGTTATATTTTTAAGATATAAGTAATAATATAAGATGAAAACATCTGTGAAATAGCAGCGATATCAAATGCAGAGACGGCTAAATTTTGGCCAAATGTGTTCATCGGGCCGATACCGATACATCGGAAAAAACACTAATATTGGCTGATACCGACGTGGTCGCCAATATATCGTGCATCCCAACTTAAAATCTTAATATTTCATCATAATCACTCTATTCTACATCTTATTGAAAAAATCCACCAAAAAAAATATAAAAATTTGCACGAACCGGATTGTGTAAAAAAACAAAAAAAAAAGTGCAATCCTCATCACAACCGAGGAGTCATTAGTGGCAGCCAGGTAACAACAATACAGAGACTTTAGGGTTGAACTAAAGATATGATTGGAGACGGCTAAATTTTGGCTAAATGTGCTCATCAGACTGGTACCGATATATCAGAAAATACACTAATATCGGCCGATATCGACGTGGTCACCGATATATCGGAATCGGTACTTAAAATCTCAATATTTCATTATAATCACTCTATTCTACATGTCTCATTGAGAAAAAAAAAACGCCAAAAATAAACCATTTGCACAAACCGGATTGTGTAAAAAAAAACAAAAAAAAAGTGCAATCCTCATCACAACCATGGAGTCATTAGTGGCAGCCAGGTAACAACAATACAGAGACTTTAGGGTTGAACTAAACATATGATTGGTAAACATCTATAACATGCAGAGCCAGCTGATGTTATTCAATAACACATGTGGGTACCTGGTAAAATGCTACACATCAATTTTTTGCAAATTCAAGTTTAGTTTGTGGTGATCAGGACTTTAAAACGAAGAGCAAAGAGCAGATCCGGCACCTTGACTCCGTGGCCCATGTCGTCTAGCAGGCTGTAGTCGATGGGTTTGCGAATGTAGCGCACGGGCCTCTCGGGGTTGGCCGGGGCGATGATCTTGTGTGTGCGGGACGTGTTCTTGTTGGTGGTGAGGATGCCGATCTCCCGCCGGGCTACCTTCTCTTTGTGGATGTCCACCGTCTGAGGGAGGCGAGATTCACATTTACTGCTTTTTTTAATCAAACACTCATCTCTGAATCCCTGAAAGCCTCATTAGCAGAAGGAGGTGTTTCACACAGTTTCGTAATTTGGAGCGTCGAGGAAGATCTTTCATCTTTTAATCCAGCGTGCAGCTCTGGATGCAGATGTACTGAATTATACAAACTTCCCACACTGTTACATGGTCTTTTGATAGACTTTAAATGCAAAAGTATTGATGATATTGATGCTTTAGGAGGTGAAACTTGATCATAAGGGTTAAAAAGTGCTTTAAAGCTGTGACAAAAAAGAGGACAAAAAGCATCAAACACACATTTCCAGTTGCTTACATGACATACTGATTGATTTCCTGCACACTGGAAGTACTTCTGCCACTTAACACTGCTTCATATTTGTCTTATCACACTGACTTTTTTAACCAACTTGTCGCTGTTTACCTTTTTGGCTACAACTTCCTGATTCTGCGACGCATTTGAGTAACATTTTGACAGTCTGGTTGATCGCCGTTTATCAAGCCTTGCAAATTAAAGCCGTTTATTTCATGCAAAGTGTGCCACGAGTGCGTCGGTCCCCACCTGTGAGATGTGGTTGATGGACGACTCCATGCGGCGGAGCTGCGACGCCTGGATGTCCAGCATCTGCAGCACATTGTTGGCCAGCGTGTTGATCAGGTAGGCTACGCTGGCCAGAGACTGGGTGGTGTAGTTCTTGGTCTCCTCCAGCGCCCTCTGCTTGTCTGGAGACTGAACAGAAAGAGGAGATTGACTTTGAGAATATTTGCATTTTCTAGCGGAGCAGACGATGCTGTTTGTTCAGAGCGAGGAGGATGAGATTCGCCGGGACATTTTGAATATATAGCGTTTAAACAGGCAGCCTTTACTCTACAAGGTCATCCCAACATCACTTCTCTGCACATTTCTGGTCCATTAAACCCGGCGTAAAATATAAACGAGTCCCGCTTGATGCTGTAAAAAAAAAAAAAAAAAGGTTGAAGGTAATTTCTTTCAGACTTTCAGGCTGCAGGTAGTGATTATATTCCTTCACCCTGCGCAGCACAGAAAATGCCAGCAGCTTTGAAAGGCATGTGGTCTTTAAAGAAATTTAAATAATCACAAAAATTACACCATTTATCAGAACCCACAAAGTGTAAAAGCAGAAATTTTACACGTTCTAATGAGTCACACAGCTCTTAGGCACGATTCGGTCAGAAAACTTAAAATCTCAGCTTAAAATCCTGCTTCGTAATCTCGCTTTATTGTGCATGTTTCGTTTAAAAACTCACCAAAAACAAACCATCTGCACTTATCAGATTCTGCACAAAAGCAAAAAAAATCTTGCTGCAATTTAGAATCTATGATTGACTCAACATTCAGAGTTTTTGGATGCATGTTGTGCAATAGAAATAAAAGCAGCACGGCTCAGAAACAGTGAACAGAGCAGCACGTTGTTGAAGATACATTCAGCTGATGGTGAAACATCTTTGCAGACATGATGTGCAGAGAAGTTTTTAGATGTTGTAAAAATGCAAAACAGTAAAATATCCAAACTGTTTTTCCCAGTATTGTTGGATATCTTGATTCCAGGTTGTTTTTTTAGGATTCGTGGCTTTGTATCTGTGTCATACTGCAAAGAAGACTTTTTTTTTTGCAGTGAAAAATGACGCCACAGTGAGTAAAAATGGAGTAAACGGTGCCCAGAAGCTGCTCAGGATTCAGAGGGTCAACGATGGCTCTGCTTTGTATTTTATCGATTCATATGTTAAGTCTGAAAAACATTAAAAATGGCAGTGAAATCTCCACAAGCTGCTTGCTGATCAACACAACAAAACGCAAATATAATCAATTTATATTCATCTTAGACTCTGAAAAAAAAACCCAAATGATTTAAAAACGACAAAGAAAAATGATCAAACCTGTTGTTAGACCAATATGTGTAGTGTTTTAATGCTATTACAGTTGGAAACAGCTCAAATATAAATCCAAAACACAAATATGTGTTCAGTTTTCTAAATACATATGACAACAAAAAGCTAATTCTAACATTTGAGGCGCTAGTGTTGGATGTTTGGCTTAAAAAAAACCAAAAAGTTAATTATTAATCAAATATATAAATGGTTGCTGATTAAATCTGCATCATAACTTTCTTTCTAAACAAGAGGAATATAAATTTAAAGCCGTAGGAATAAGAAGAAAAACATACAGACTGTAATTTAAATAAGAAATTAACTGTGATTTGTAGTGTTTTTAGTACGTCTTCTAATCTTTTCAAGTTTTAAATAATTACTGAAGTGAGTACAAACACCAGACTATTCAAATTCCAATGTGTGATTTAAGATTTGTTTTGCTGTTTCAAATGTAACATCAAACAAATCCTGCATGGCTTATTATTCTTTCTAGTGGAAAGTTTGACATTATTTGTTGAGTTTTTTTCCAGAACAAAGCTGCAGTCAAGACGTTTTTACACAACTGTTATCAAAGTTCAAACCTCTAGATACCGAATACAAACATGAGTCACTGGGAGGTCACCTTGTGTCGCAAAGACTAAATCAAATCAAGTCTTTGTGGCACCGGAGCAACAAAAAAAAAAGCACATCCAAAAAATTAAAACCGGCAATTTGCAGGAGAGAAACTGCTGCTATGAAAGATTTCGATGCCAGAAATGAACTTTCCAGTGAAGCAAAAGGGAAAAAAAAAACCCTCAGTGGCATCGCAGTGAGCAGCAGGTAATACAGCCGTGAGTCTGATTTAAAAATTCACCAAAATAAAACTCTTTGTTTGAACAAGATTCTGAAAAAACTAAAAAATTCCACATTTCTCAGAGCAACCGTGAAGCCACTGTTGACTCAGCTCTGACCAACAGTCACGTGAGAAAAATTCAAAAACAGTGGTCAGCTTAACTGCAGGCAGCGTTTAAATAAATAAAATCACCATTTTATAGCCAATATAATAAAGATAAAGGGAAACGCATACAGAGATGTTCACTCCTACTCAAGCTGAAGCAACCGAGATTCAAGCAAACAAGCCAAACATCTGTTGATTCCTTCTTCTCAAACTCTTTTTCCAGCTTTAGATTCCCACATGTTGCCCCATGTGTTTTGCTGCATGCTTGGTGCTTTTATTTATCATATGTGGTGGCAGACTGAACGTCTTTGGACTTCTCGCTCTTGCTCCTGAGTCAATACAACGAAACTAAAGGGATAAAAATAATCATAAACGGAGCAGAACGTGTGCAGAGTCGCTCATTTCTGATTTTACTTGAGCTGATGCATCGAATCAAACATTTATTGATTCTTGCTTCTAGAACTGAGCATCCTCCCACCTCTGGGTTGTGTACTGAAGTCTGGACAAATTAAACCCCGTCAGGACGCCATCTGAGGGTGTTTAAAACCGCGATCAGCGCTGCTCGCTACCTCGTCGCGTTGATTAATCAGGAAAATGATCTGCAGCCTAATTGATAATGAAAATCATTAGCTGTGCCCGTTAAACAAAAGCATTCGTTATCTGCTTTCGGCCGCCGTCTGTGGCATCGCGGCAGATTGATCACTGACGGTAAACAAACACGAGGTCGCGGCAGGCTTCGGGTCGTGATTGGATATTGATTGATTGGTTTTAGCTCGTATTACAGCCGCGCTGCGACAGCCAGGAGAAGCTACAAAACCTGCCTATAGATTCCTTCTTACTTCCAAAGACACTGACCCACGGCTCAGATGTAAATCCGTGTAATGTATGCATTTATGCGTTTTAAAACAGTGCTGTTGAGGCCAATGCAACACTGAAGCTGTGAGCTGAATCAGAATGAAGTCAGATATTTATTACTTTGGATTTTTTGAGGGGGGGGGGAGTTCCCTCCAGTTCAATCAGGAGCATCCTCGGCAGTAATATTCCCTTTCATGTGAAACAGAGAGTGCTGCCGATTTAATTCCTGAGCATCTGGTGAAGCCTGCAAACAAATGGCATCATTTAAAGGTGTGTGGAGGGAGCAGCGCCGCAGCAGCATGAGGACTAACCGGTTCTGTGGTTAAAAACCAAACCTGCAGGGCTGAGCGACGACATTTCTCACCTATTAATAAGCCGCCGATGCTATTTCTCATTTCTCGTGACGCCGCCGTCGAACCTGACGCTGAATGCAAATCCACCCGAGTTTAAGGCTGAACGATAAATCACACTGGAAGAAGTGCAATTAGCAGAAGCTGCAGTTGAGGACATGCACTGTGCTGCACGCCTCATCCAGGGCCGATTCATTCGTCTTATTAGGACTTTATTTAACTTTTATTAATTAGATGCAGCTCCTGAGCCATTAGAGACCTGCTCAGTTCAAACTTTTCATGGAGAGCTCCGATTAGACCTATTTTAAGTTTTATTATTACTACTGTATAACTTCTTGTTATATCTGAACAATAATGCATCCATCCATTATCTATACACCAATTAATCCTCACTAGGGTCATGGGGGGCTGGAGTCTATCCCAGCTGACTCAGGGTGAAGGCAGGTTCACCTGGACAGGTCACCAGTCTATCACAGGGCTACACTTAGAGACAGACAACCAAGCACACTCACATTCACACCTACGGACAATTTAGAATCACCAATTAACCTCAACATGTTTTTATATGGGAGGAAGCCGAAGAACCCGGAGAGAACCCACGCTGCACGGGGAGAACATGGCGAACCGGCAACCCTCTTGCTGTGAGGCAACAGTGCTAACCACTGCGCCACCCTGCAGCCCTGAACAATACTATCAACGCCATTTCTTTCAGTATCACCTCAAACATTTCATTTCCATTTTATTTTATGTGCAGTATTTCACTTTCATGAACACCAGGTCATGTCTAGTCTTATTGAAGCTCACTGACTTGTATTTACGTTCTTATATCTTCTTGCTTTTCTATGAGGCACTACATTTCCCAAGTTACGTGCTTTCTAAAAAAAATAAAACAATTCGTTTTAAATAATCCAACAAATTCAGCTTTACTTGTTTTATTTTTTGTATTTTTTGTGTTTATATTGCATTAACAATGAATAAAAACGTGACAGGAGCCAAGAGTCAACTTAGATCAGTCACAGATTTATTTATTTTGTTCTATAACATTTAAAAAAAAACATGTTGGAAGCAAGTTTATACCCGTGAGTTTACATCTTTGCCTTAGAATATTAAATGTAGTAGCTCAGGATGCTCCCAATGCCGAAACATGGAAGTCACAGGAATCTATTTTCTGTGAGAAAACATGATGCCGGAAATCGGTGCGGCTGATAAATATTGTAACGGACAGACGGAGGAAACATTCAGTTATATGTAATCGATGAGGAAACCGAATCAGCCACTAAATCTGGCAGCGGCACAGTCGTGGTGAATCAGATGAGCGGATAAAACATGAGTAATAAACAACGCGCTTTCCCATTCGCTCCAGCCGTGTCTACTCGAGGAAAACACCCAAAATCATTGAGAATTTCTGCAGACACGCGTTTGGACTCCCACTGAAATGAGCAACGACGCAGCTCCAGTCAGAGGCTGTGAATCAGACAACCTTTACTCGACTCGAAAAACTCTCCAAGAGCAGCCTTCCCACATTTCACTTAAGCAAAGCGCTCTCCTTTAGGTGGTTGTGGAAGGAAACTGGGGGGAATTATGTCAAAATAAATCCAGTTTGTTTAAACATTAAACGACCAAAGTGCTGTACAAGTTAGGCTGCAATGAAAATAAGGAACAACAGTGTATAAAAACAATGAAGCAAGGCCACAAGCTATAAGAGCAAAGATAAAACAAATAAAATACTGAAAATTAGGACCATTAGCGGCGACAAAAAGCGAGGATTTTTAAACTAACTCCTGGTGTCTGCTGTGAAGGAAGCGTCGCTCACACACACTTATCGTGCTCAAAGCCAAAATACAAGTTCAACAGGTGGAAATTCCTCCACGAGGAGCCGGATTAGAGGCCGACGCAGCAGGACGGGGATGTGAACTAGGGAGGAGATAAAGAGGTGAAATACCCTCCTGATGAATCTATAAGTGTTAATGCCCGTCTGACAGCAGCTGGGGAAGCTCGCAGGGCAGCCGGCCAGACAGACAGCGAGCCGCCGACATCCAAGCCCTGCCGCCGCCTCGCCAGGCCGACCTGTCACACCCGATCAGCCCTCCTCATCATCAGATTCCAGCATCGCACCTTGTCAAAACCTCTTCCCGGCGACACGGCGCTCCCAAATTTCTCACCTATCAAAGCCGCCCCGTCGAGCCCCGGACGAGAGAGATTGCTGTAAAAGATGAGATCACACCTGCAGAATATCAAAAGCTCTGAATGGAAGCGAGCGCAGCGCCGGATCTACACCTCCGTCAGTCCAATCATGCATTAAAAGGCTGGAAAATAAGTCGATGCAGGCGATGAGACGGGCCAGTGTGGGCTATTCAAGCAGCAGATCGACTTCACACTGGTTTCTGTGCGAGCGTGTGTCACAGAGAGCCGCCTGGTTAGAGGTGAACTAACTCACAAAAGCAAAAATTGAAGAAGGCCTCGAATGGAAGAAGCTTTTCAGATAGAAAACAGGACGAAGGTAGACGTTTATGAGCAACACGGGCTGCAGATTTAGTCTGATTATTATTAGTTGTTTATTGTGTTGTGCGACTTTACGGGTGAACCTCAACATCTGGCGGCTTTCAAAGGCATGTTGTCCTTTAAAGAGTCGCCACAATTACACCATTTATCAGAACCAGAAGCTGTAAAAACAGAAAGAAATGTTGGATTTTGCAGTTTTCTTACGGTACTTGAACTAGTCATCTGTGACTTGCCATTCGATCAGAAAAGCTGACCACATCGAAGCTTATATCGTGATGTGTTGCATCAAAATCACACTATTCGCCATGCCTCATTGAAAAAAAAATTCAAAAATAGCCAGTTTGCTCTAACTGGACTTGACAAAACATAAAAAATTTTGCACTCCTTGGCAAAAACAGGAAGCTTATAATGATGAAGCTGTGACCAAGAGTCACGTGACAAAAAATCTGAGAGTTATATATAAAATATCTTTAGTGTGTAGAGTCTTGGTAGTGCACAGACAGTCGTATTCTACAAGTCTTGAAAAAGAAATTGCCCAAAAATCAGCTGTTTGCTTTAACTACATTCTGTAAAAAATAAAAAATTCTGCACTTCTTGGCAAAACTGGGAAACTAATAATGACTCAGCTGGGAGCGACAGTCCTGTGATGAGAATTCAGGGATTTTTTTTTGGACTGATCTGCAGGCAGTGTTTACTCAGAGCAGAGAGGGAGACAAATATTCAAACAAATTGAAGAAATAAAATATCAATAGACTGTAGAGCCAGCAGTTCATTCCAGTATGTGCGACACCAGTGGACAAAACTGGCACTTGTTGATTATTATATCCAAACAAAACTTTTGATTTTGTTTTTTTAAATAATGCATGATTTTATAACTTTATCACTTCTCGTCGTGGTTGTTGTGTTTCCATAGAGGTGCAGGACTTTATATTATAGTGAAAAATGAGAAGTCAGTGAGTAAAAATGAGCCTGTAGTAAACAAAACCAGCCAGAAACTGCTTGGAAGTCAGAGGGTTCATATCTGATCAGACATACCAGCACACAGGGAACTGGTTCTCAAGCATTTTTGTCACAAGCTGCACCTTTACACATGATTATCACTGTGAATCATCATAAATAAGACTTAGTCCACCCACCAAGCCTGCCTTTACTGTGATATTAATGTGAAACATGGGCTAAATGCATGATGGGATGACCCTACTTTGCAAAGAACAGAGTGTCTCACATTAAATATTCCTTTTGCTCTTGAAAATAGGGCAATTATCGGGTTAAAACCTAAATATTTCTGAGCCCCCAGTGTGCAAAGATCCCCACAACGCCTCTGCACAAGCCAACAAGCCATGCAAATCAGCAGCTATATTTGAATATGCGGACACACAAATGCAACACCACACTTTTTCCTCCTCCAGCTGCACATCTCGGTGAAGCCACAAGCATTTCCAGGTGCTGAAAAGCATCAATTACAGGTGTGATGTGGCTGCAGCGTGAAGCGCAAGTGCTCCAGTCCAGCATCATAAATCAGTGTTTATAATACTGTCACGGCGGTTTATCTGCTGTCAACCGGGGCTCATCTCACATTAATCTGCCCTGATATCACGTCCGACATCTCCGGCCGGTGCTCGGTCCGCTGGCTGCTGTCGCGGCGTTGATTGATCCCGCAGAGAAGCACACAAATTGATTTTCACGGTGCCTGTTTGGTTATTTGGACCGAGCAGCTGGCTAACGAGCTACTCGGCTAACGCGTAGCCCACGATGGATGTACAAGTCCCACACACCGCCGTGTCGGTGGAAGTGTGGACCAAAAAGCAGCGCTGACACACTCTGAGAGGAGCGTGGCAGGAAAAGGGTGATTTACGAGTTTGCTGTGCGGTAAAAACGCCCTGACAGCGGCTTGTTGTCGCGTTAGCCGAGATGCTAGCTGACACGGCTGCACCGCATCGGCAGCGTTAGCAGCAGCTAGCCTAGCATCAGTTAGCCGCCAGTGATGCCGAAAATAAAAACCCGACGAAAAACTCCGCCGTTCTTCGTCCCGCGTGTGTGGCAGCCTACCTGGACATAGTTGCTCTCGCAGTACTCCGCGACTCGCTCCAAATTGGTGAAACTGTCCAGGAGAGCGCTTCGTCCTGCTGGAATCTCCTCTTCCAGAAGCATTTGTAGCTCCGCCATTTTCACATCTTTAGCGGAGAGGTGTGCGGACTCGCCGGCGCCCCCGCGGCTGTGTGCGGTACTGCAAGGGCTCCCCCAGCAGCGCCACGGGAGCAGCGGAGAGCAGAGAAGCCCACAAATATATAAATATATATATAAAAACCTTTAGAAGCTTTATTTAGGCGTATTTTTATATTATCTTTTAGCATTTTATACTTAATAAAGCTGTTATTACTCTCCCTATTTCACCCCCTTCAACTGTAATTTATTTTACGTAATATTCAATTAAGAGCTGCAACAATTAATCAATTAACTCACGAGCTGAGCTGAAAAATAAATAAAAGAACACATCATGGTGTTATCTCAGACCAACAACAGAAACAGAAACACTACAGGCTGACTCTGAAAATAGAATTTAGACTGAACAAGATAAAGTTGGAATTAAAATATTTGTAGTTAAAAGACGTTTATTGACATAAAAAAACAAAGCTCTGAACCAAGTTGTACTAAAACATTAAACATAAATATTAAAAATTATATAATTTTAATTATTTATTTGTTGTCGTATTTTGATGTGATTTTTACTGACAATTTTCAGATTTCCCCCCCAACGTCTTATTTAATAATCTAAATTTTTTTTTAATTCCGATGTTTTCCTCTTTAATGCAATTTTTATTATCAACTAGTTTGACTCTGTTTTGATCCGTAAAGGCTGTTAGTGAAACACATTACAGAAAAAATATCCTACCAATATGTGCCACAAGAAAATGAATTAGAATGATTAATGCTGGGATGTGAATTGCTTGATTTGAAAATCTGTATTTTTTTCAATGATTGTAATGATTTATATTTGAATCTCTGTTTGTTTCATTTGAAATATTGTATTGAAAATGGACGTTTGATGACTTATTTGATTTTGAATTTCTCAACTTGAATAATTGTATTTAAAAAATTTATTTGAATGATTTATACATGAATTTTTGTTATTTCACTTTAATAATTTTGTTAAAATTAGAAGTCAAATGATTTAAATTATAATTTTCAGCTTAAATTATCATATTTAAAAATGAATTTTAATGATTTAAATTTCAAAAATGTTTAGTTTGAACGGTTTTTTAAGTCTTAGAATTGCTCAAATCATATAATTGTATTAAAATATATTTTATTAATTCACATTAGAATTTTAATTGTTGAACCAAAATTTTAACAAAATGTAAATGGAATTATTTAAATTGTTTAATTTGAATAAATGTATGAAAAACTTAATTTGAATGATTTATATTAAATTTTGAAAACCAACTTGAATAACTGCATAAAAAAACAGAACTTAAGCCACATAGTTTGAATTCACATTGTTCAACTTGAGTAACTGCAATGAAAGTGTTTTGTTTTCATTTTCAATGTCATATAGTCTAAACTATTAATTTAATCAACAAAATAGCGACTGAATGATTAATAATCATGAGTTCTGACCTAATTTAATTCAAAATCTTTGCATATGTGAAGTAAAAATATTCCTAACAGCTGCCACTGACAAGACTTTCTGCTGCAGAATAAAATGTACAGGCTTTGTTTAAGGAAAATATGTTAAACCTGTTTTTAAAAAGCTAAAGAATCACACAAACATAAAAATCTAAATATTTATTACAGTGTTTTATAGTAATTTTATGAAACAAGGATTCAACTATTTATGTGTAAAACAAAACCGTTAAAACCTGATTCTGGAGAGTTTTCTTGAAATCCTGCACAAATACGTGTAAAATCCAAACGGACTGATACTTTATGAGGCAGGTGGTTAAGATTTTAGATCTTTTATAATCAAAAATACAATTTTTGTCTTTTAAAGGATCTCTGGATGTTTTTAGTCGACTTGTTGGGGAAGCTGTGATATCCAAGATAAAACAAACAAACAAACAAAGTCTTGATACATCTTTAATATAAAGGATGAAGTGAACCGTCTGAGAACACTGAGGCTCGTTTTGTTTGACAAACTCGTCTTGTGACTCTGAGAACTCTGGTTAAAGGCAGTTGTTTGGAAATTACGGAAACCGGCACAAGTGGACTTTTCTCACAGAGCTTCAGTTTCCCTCCTCCAACAGACGAGAGTCTTTCAGCGAGTGCAAATCTGACCTGCAGTGATTCGTTTAAGGCCTCCGACTGCAGCACGAAGCACCAGAAAGACGACGGCGGCGCAAAGAAACGCTGGAAAACTGTGTTTAAAATCATACAAATTAGACTTTATTTCCATCACGCTGCTGTTAAAAGGATGTGGTTCTAACATTTTTAATACTCTGCTGGTCATTTGTTAAGTGAAGCTGTTAGTTTTGTGGCTTTTTTTTCTCCCTGGAGTTTCAGACTAACTGCTGCTCCTCCTGCTGACGGTGATCCAGGTTTCGTCTTTCGGCGTCGACACCAGCTCGGATCGGACTTCGGCCGTTTGTCCCTTCAGCTGGTGAAGCTTCAGCTGCCGAACCAGCGAGCTGAGCAGGACGGTGGCGACGGTGTAGGCGAACCTGAAGGGGAGCAAACCACAGAGAGATGCCATGAGCCCTAAGACCTGGCCAGTGGGTTTGAAAGGAATGCTACTCTAAAAAATAAAATAAAATCACTAAAATTACAGCATTTATCAACACAAGAAGGTGTAAAAACATCATAAATTGTTGGATTTTCAGCTTTTAAAAGCAAATCGAAGCTTAAACTTGTGATATTTGGTCAAAATCTCTTTATTCTACATGTCTTATTTTAAAATTCACCAAAAACAAACAGTTTTCTTCAACTAGATTCTGTCAAAAACAATAAATTCTGTGTTCTTCAACAAAACTGTGAAGCCATGAGTGGCTCAGCTGTGACCAACAGTCAGGAGATGAAAATTCAGCAGCTTTTCAGATGAACTGCAGGATGTGTTGAAATAGAGCAGAGAGGAGACAAAATAATAAAATGTTCATTTATATTCTATAATATATACAAAACATTTCCTTTTCCAGTATTAACAGCTGTAGGCACTTGGAAAAATGTCATACTTGTTAATTTCTGGTTTGTAAATTTTTTTTGAAAAAGAAATAATCAAAGAAGTTCAGCTTTTGTTTTTTATGTTTTAATAATTTTTAATTTTTATAACTGTGTTTTTCTGCACAGAAGACACACTTTAGTTTTCTCTTAAGGGGCTAATTTTAAGTCATTATGGACAACTTTTGGTGAATTTGTAAAAATCTTGAGTCACTTTGGAGAATTGTTGACTTTTTAAAGACATTTTGGTCATTTTGGACAAATTCTGAGTCATTTTGGGAAAATTTAATTCATCATTTAATGTGACTTTGACAAGGTTTAAAGTAATCTGGGTAGTAATAATAATGTTAGGCACATCTTTAATCATTTTGGACAAATCTTAAGCCAATTTGGACAATTATTGAGTTATTTAGAACTTTTGTGATCATTTTGAACCCGTTTTAAGTTATTTTGGACGAGTTTTGAGGTATTTTGGAAAAGTTTGGGACATTTTTTGCAATTTTGGAAAAAGCTTTGGTTAGTTTGGGAAACTTTTGTAGGATTTTGGACAAATCTGAAGTCATTATGGCCGAGTTTTTGACATTTTGAGAAAAATTGAAGTCATTTTGTTGACATTTTTAGGAAATTTTGGC
>NW_007578143.1:413468-417649 GCF_000690725.1 Stegastes partitus | reverse complement strand
GGTTTGTGTGTTCTAACCTGAGCTCCGGACACGTCTGATTCCCGGAGAAGCCGAGCAGACAGAAGCTCTTTCTGGCCGATTCCTCCTCAAATCGATCCGGATCAAACCTGACGGACATCAGAGCAAACACAGAATCAGAGGCTGGACACTTCAGGTCTTAAACCGTCAAACTGTCATCTGTTCAGCGTGTTCGACTTTATCTTCTCCAGAATAGAAACTTTCCTCTCGACCTTCCTCATAAAAACTTCTGAGCATCAGACACTTAGTTTCCAGTGAATTTATCAGCAGTTTGTTTCTTTTCTGCTTTAGTTTATGGTTGTAAATGATTTTATTTATGCAAAACGTTGGTGTTAATTCAAAATATAATGGGATATAATGCAGAAAGGCTCTGGGTATAACTTCTAAATACCTTCTCTCCTGTAAATCTCATTTTATCTCCCTGCTCAGTGAACACCTATGTGGGCAGGATTTACTCTTCTTTGACAAATTAACTCATTTCTAAACCCAAATATTCATATTTAAACCGCTCTGCACATTCAGAATATATCGCTTTTGTCTGTGTTTGACATCCTGAAGAGGAAAAAAACACTTCAGACATCGTTGTATTCATTAGTAAACACAGGAAAATACCTGAATATATCACAGAAACCCAAAATAATTCATCATTTTTTAAAAATTCAACACATCTAGATCAAGATTAGGGTTTTTTTCTGCCATTTTTACAATTAACTGAGGAACATGTGAACTTTAAAACGTCAGATATCTAATGAGGGAACCTGTATGGGATGTTCCAGGTGTTGGCATCTTGCAGAACAACTCCCAAAGCGTAGATCACCAAAGTCTGAAACACGACAACAATCAGTGTTTCAGTGTGAAGCCCAGAAGAAATGACGGCATGACAACAGATTGTTTCATCCCAAACCCTAAAACCAGGTCGAAATTTTTTAAAAATCACCAAAGAGAGACCATTTATCAGGCTAGAAACTGCAAAAACAGAACAAATACTTATCTTTTTACATTAAACTCTCCAACAGTCCTTGAACTAATCATGTATGAAGCGAGATATAATCAAACTGTAGCTTAAAATCACTGTATTTTATTTAAATCGCTATATTCTGCATGCCTCATTTTAAAATTGTGCCAAAAATAAATAGTTTCCAGTGACCAGATTGTGTAAAAAGCAAAAAATTCTGCATTCCTCAACACAACTGTGAAGGTTTCAGTGATTCAGCTACGAGCTACAGCCACATGAGAAAAATTCCGAGAGTTTTCGGCTGAACTGCAGGCAGTGTTTGCACAGAGCAGAGAGGAGGCAGGGATGGAAACCAATAAAACATAGTAAAACAGTTAAATATCGATAACATGTGGAGCCTCTCGACACACATGTGGACACTTGTTGGTTCCAGGTTTTTTCATTTTTGTACAATAAATAATAAAAAAAAAAATCAACTTTCTTTTTTTTCTTTTCCATCATTTATGTCATAACTCTGTCATCCTGCACAGACGACATTTCTGAGTTTCTTCTCCTTCTAGTCCTGGTTGTTCTGTTTCCATAGCTGTGCAGGACTTTATGTTGCAGTGAAAAATGAACCCAGTGTGAGAAAAACACCCAGAAAATGTTTGATGTTCAGCGACTCCTCAGCTGCTCGAACCAAAAGGTGAGAAAATCTAAATATAAAACTACAACCTGCACTTAAAGACTTCATTAAATAAAACAGCTTGTCAGGCTGAAACAACCAGCTAACAGACCCACAGCAGGAAACCTGATACCTCTTTGGGGATGACGTGCTGGTCCACTTTGCCCTCCACTTCCTGCAGCCGGGCGGCGACGGGGGTCAGCTTGGCGGTTCTCACCGTCTCGTTCAGGACCTGCTGGCAATATCTTCCCAAAAACAGAAACATGATCACATCAAGGCTACTGAAACCACGTCTGATTAAAGAAATGTGGTGTGTAAGTGCAGGTCCAGACGGGGTATAAAAGACAGATGTAGCCTCCAGGTCTGAAACGTGAAGCCTTAAACCTGCATTCTGTCTCCCAGCCAGCAGGGGGCGACTCCTCTGCTGTCTGGCTGCATGGAAGTCAGTGAGAAAATGAGCCACTTCTCATTGATTTGTTCCCTTAGTAAACATTATTTTCACGAGTTTATGGAGTGAATCAATAGTTTAAAGTCTCCTTTTGTGTAAGTTATGGTCAAAGTTAGATTCAAATAGATCAATCAGGGTGTGTTGTGGGAGTTTTGAGTTCTTGTGACATCTGATTTTAAAAAACCAAGATGCTAAATTCCAAACCCCAGGCTTCGTCCACGGTGGCTACGTCCGTCTTTTACGTAAAACCTGCCGTCCAGTGATGCTACCTGAGCTGAGGAATCTTGTCGAGGGAAACCGGATCCGAGCCCAGAACGTCCTGCAGCTCCTGGTACAACTTGTCCTGGACTTCCTCTGAGGTGGACAAGAAGTGGAGAGCCCAGATACACACTGCAGGAACACAACGGTTGACATTTCACACGCAGGGACTCGGCTGGAAATGGAGGGTTTTGTTGTGTTATTTCTTCAGTAGTTGGTGTTGTATGATTTTTCTAGCCTGCTGTGAGGACTCTGTTGTTGCACAGGAGATAATACTGATGTACTTTGAGCTTGTTAACTGCTGCTCTCGGTGGCCTGATGTCATGCAGACCCTCATAAACTCAAGGACTGAGGTTCATGCTGATCGTTCCTTCCAGACTTAACCTTAAAGTTATAACAACCTTCATGCAGGTAATTAAAAAGAAGTATTAAAACGAAGTTAAGAGAATTAAAATCAAGGCACAGCTTAATGTTTTGTTGCTCTGAACTTAAAGATATCTTTTCAAAAGAAAATGACTCATAACTACAAGAACAATCTCATCTGTGAAGTGATGTTCTTTCAGGAAAATTAACTAAATTTAAGCCTAAAATCATCACATTTCGTCAAAGTCCCTTTATTCCACGTGTGTCATTTAAAAATATGACAAAAAATAAATAAAAATGAACAATTAAAAGCTAAATTCTGTAAAAAAAAACAAAGAATTCTGAGCTCCAAGGTCATGGTATCATTAAAAAAAGACAGTTATGTGCCTGTTTTTTCAGAAAATGAACCTAATCTGAGCTTTAAATCGTAATATTTGATCAAAATCACTTCATCCCACATGTCTCGTTTCAAAATTTGCCAAAAAAAAGCCCAATTGGAGAAACCAGACTCTGTAAAAAACAAAAAACAAATAGCTTGGCTGAACTGCAGGCAGTGTTTTCACAAAGACGTGTGGAAACAGGTTAAAGACGTGAGGTCTGGTCCCTTACAGTTGGCGGTGATGACACATCCAGCCAGCGTGAACACCATGCAGTCCTCCATGATCTGAAACACACCACATCAAACGTCAGAGCTTGTCGGGACGTTCGTGGGAACCGTGAAGACGTTTGAGTCGCCACCTGTCGCTCGCTGAGGCTCGACTGAAGCAGAGCGTCCACGAACACCGTCTGCTTCTTCTGGGACTTCCTCTCCTTTGCCACCGACAGCAGCACCGACTGCATCTCTGACAGAGCTGAGAGCCGAGAAGGAGGAAGAACAAAAGCTCAAACTCTCACAGAACTGATGCTACAGCTGCTGGAGGAGATTCTGCACCGTCTCAGATTGGGTTCAGAGTTTACGTATTTATAGGTTCGGACTCAAAACTATGTTCTTGGGGTGAATTTAGAGAATTTCATGTGTCAGTACCTGGGGATTTTTGTATTTTCACCCTCACAAAATACCTGGAAAGTCATGTTAAAGGTTCAATATCTCCAGAAATAGAACTTTCACAGCCATTAGGTTTGGTGACAACACAGATTGAATAGTTTCCAGCAGATCACAATGACTGAATGGATCCAGCAGAGGATAAATCTTCAATTATTTGCTCATTAAAATGGAAAAATGTGCAAAATTTCACCAACGTCTGTGGTAAATCAAGGTTCCTCCGAGGTTTTCCTCCTCTGAAACTTGTCCTAAATGACTCCTAGACGTTCTTAAAGAGTTAAAACTTGTTGAAAATGACAGAAAAGTTTTGTGAAAGTGGTTTAAAATTGTTGAAAATGAAATAAAACACGTCCAAAATGACTGAGTTTCTCTAGAATTACTTAAAATTTACCCAAAATAGACTCAAAATTGCCCAAATTTACAATAAAGAACA
>NW_007578143.1:409580-411194 GCF_000690725.1 Stegastes partitus | reverse complement strand
AAAAATCAGCTGATGACAGAAAGTGAAACCTTGCTCTCATGTGTCAGGAATTGGTTCAGTATCTCTGAATCAAAGCTACAAGAAGGAATCAGCTGAACAACATGCAGCTAAAAACACAAAGCCAGTGTGTATGAAAGCCGGCTCTCACCGCGTCGTGGTTCTTGCGGAACGAGATCACCTGAGCGTCGTCCCCGAAGCGCTGGCCCAGAGCCAGCTGGGTGACGGCCTTCATGGCGAGGCCCAGCAGGTGGGCGCACAGCGGGGTGTGCTGGGCCTCCGGGAACGACGCCCACTTCCCCACCAGCTCGTCCACCAGCTGCCAAAACAGACGTCAAACACAGTGAACGTGCAGCCGGACAGATTTGAAACGTGTCTTCTCTGTGGTGGCGATGCGAACCTTCAGCACGAGAGGGAAGTTGTTCTTCAGCGTGTTGTTGATGGCGCCCTCGTAAACCTTCTTCCTGACCACCGTCTCCCCGGCGCCGCCTCCCGACTGGTAACCTAGCAACGACTTCAGCATCGTCTCAAAGGAGTCCGCTAAGGGTCAAACAAAAAGACAGAGAAGGCTCATCGATAGTTCTTCTAGTAGTGAAGGAAATAAATGAACTCCGACTGCGACAAGTGATTATTTTCACTGTCTAGTAGTTGTTTGGTCTGTAAAATATCAGAAAATAGTGAAAAAAGTCCATCAATGTGTCGAAAAACTGTCCAAAACACAAATATGTTCGGTTTACTGTCACAGAGGAGGAAAGAACTTAGAGAATATTCACATTTAAGAAGCTGCAATCACCAAAAAACCATAATCAAAACACGAAATCTACATTTTTGCATTGTTTCGTTTGCATTGCATGAAAATACATAAAACACATGACATTTGATGATTTAGGGAGACTAAACTCTAAACGAGGGCTGCGACGAATCATTATTTTCAGTGTTGATTATGTTCTCGATTCGTTGTTTGGTTTATAAAATGTCAAAAAATGGTGAAAAGTATCCATCAGTGCGTCTAAAAACAGTCCAAAACCCAACAATATTCAGCTTACGGTCACAGACGAGGAAGGAGACCAGAAAATATTCACATTTAGGGAGCTGGAATCACAGAATTTAGACACTTCTTCCCTAAAAATTGACCCAAACTGATTGACTGATTATTAAACTAGTTTATCTGTAGCATTATTTATTTTAGATTGCAAAAAAAGAAGACTGATCAATACATGGGATATCATTTTTTGATTAATTGATTAGTTGTTTGGGCTCTAAAATGTCAGAAAAAAGTACAGAAATACTGATTAGACTCAGTTTATTGCCTCTGAGGAGGAAAGAAACCAGAAAATTACATTTTATGAAGCTGGAATCAAAAGATATCGACTTTTTCTTTGTTTAAAAAATGACCCAACCAGATGAACTGATCATTAGAACAGTTCCTGATTAATGTAATAGCTGACAGCTTCCTTCATACAGACTCAGCAGACTGGTTGTCTTACTGGCGTGGTTCGGGTTGATGTGCTGCCGAAGCTGCTCCACGGCGCCCAGACTGACCACCGGCCGACCGCCGAACCAGAACGACGCCACAGAACCAAACTCCTGATGGAGGCTGACCAGGAACTCGTGCAG
>NW_007578143.1:404312-406637 GCF_000690725.1 Stegastes partitus | reverse complement strand
CCTCAAGCATCAGTAGAATTTGATTTGAAGCAAACATGACAAAAAAAAGGTTCCAGTTTTTTCCTATTTTAAGTTGAGACCTCGACTAAATGAGTCAAATTTGTCTGAAATGGCTCAAAATCTGACCATAGTGACTTGAAATGTGCTCAGAATGAATCAAACAAATCCAAAATGACACAGATTTTGTCTAATGTGGCTCAAAATTTGACCAAAATGATTTGAATCTCATTCAGAACGACTCAAAACTGTTTAAAAAAAGGGCAATAATAAATAATTATTGGTTCTTCAAAATGGGAAAAAATGCAAAACAATCAAACTAGGGCAGCACTGTCGCCTTAGAAAGCTCCTGTAAGTGTATTTATATGGATGTTTCCATATTTCCTGCTAAAAATACAGTGTTTGGTCGACATTTTACAACTTTTTGAGGCCTCTAACATCAGTAGAGTTTAAATGTTTCCATGTAAAATGCTGCTGCACTGGTAGGAGATATATGTTGTTGTTATATGTGCAACGCTATAAGCTGCGTTTGAGGAGAATTCAGGCGTCTGAAACTCTATAGTTTATAGTTTTGGGTCCCAAATAACAAATAAGTAAACTGAGGACTAAACCTGAGACGACGCAGCGACACTGAGAAGCCGATGAAACGCTTCATTTCCTTCATTCTGGTGAATTTTGGCACCAGTTTGTGTTTTTCTGCATCAGTTTAAGGTGAAGACGTGTTCGTATGTGTGTGAAGGAAAACACTCAGTTAAAAAGTAATGGAAGATAATGACTCATAATCTGTGTTGCTTTTAAATATTCATCCACCTTTCTGTTAGATCTGCTCACTGACTGACTCACGTTGGGTTAACATCAGAGCCTTTCAGGGCTCCGTCCCGTCTCCAGCCCTTCACACAGAATCCTGAATTCATTTCCGCCTGATGCCGAGCGCAGCAACTGTTTTTGGCAGATAAATCAATAGCAAAGCCCCAAACAGAGGCTGTTTGCTGATCAACAGTGGACGGGTTTCTGTCTGGCTGTCGGCCTCGACAACATCTGAGCCTCCAAAGCTTCCAGCCTGTTTCTGCTCACAGTGTCAACACGCAGCAGCTGTGAAGCAGCTAAACGCCAGAAAAAATAAAGACAAAAACCCGACACTCACCTTTCTCATAATGTCCTTTCCGGCTGGAGCTCTTCTCCAGCGAGCCGTCCAGGTAGCCTTTACCGATCTCTGACCAGATCTGTCGGCAGAACAACTCATCACTTCCTTCACTTTTTGACTTTAAAACTTCGGTATTTTATATAAAATCAACCAAATCTGACGTCCTCAGAATAACTTTAGTGTATTTTTTGAAGACGTGCACAGTTTTACCTTCATACTCTGAATCCTTTTAAAGGAGCAGGTCCAAATTTAATGCTTTTTAAAACTGTGTCCTGCATTTATGAGCCTCATGACCGCAGAAATATGGAAGACCAAAGCTGCCACAATCAACAATAAATAAAGGAATGAATGTTTGACTTAATAAACACAATATTATATGCACAAAGGGTATCATTTAAAATATACACGGGCTTTTAATAATTTAGAATTATGACTTCTGTATGTATTTGCCTTTGTATTCATTCTTGGTGTAATTTATATTCTTGGTTAATTTCCCATTTAATTTCTCTGTATTATTTCCCCTTCACATTTTTAAACCTATTTATTGCCCCAAACTGTTTTATTTTTTTCAATATTTCTTTACGCATTTTTCTTCACAAGTTTCTCCAACTTTTTTTTTCTTACTTTTATTTATTTATTTTCCCCAAACTTATTTACTTTTGTGTTGTTTTCACAATTTAAATGAGCAAATTTAACAATAAATGAATCATCAAATGAAAAAAAATATGTGAGAATATTAATAAATAAATTGGAAAAGTGATACAAAGATGCAAATTCAAAACAAAAAAATTAATTTATATTATTTTTTATAAATTAATTAAAGCCTTTGGTTATTTTTAATGCTACTTTTGGTCCATTTGTTTTTATATATATTGAGTTATTACTAATATTATTCTTACATAAATACAAGAAATGCACACAGAAAACTTTCAGAGTTGAAAAACACAAATATTTCTGTTAAAATCTGCAACTAAATCAACTTTATGTCCTCTTTTATGTACTTTAAAGGCCTGAAACTCAAAAAATATTCATAGTTTGAAGGTAAAACTTTACATGTCTTCATTGAAAATATTAAAGTTATTGTACATAAAAAATCAGCTGATGACAGAAAGTGAAACCTTGCTCTCATGTGTCAGGAATTGGTTCAGTATCTCTGAATCAAAGCTACAAGAAGGAATCAGCTG
>NW_007578143.1:401294-402977 GCF_000690725.1 Stegastes partitus | reverse complement strand
TCCACGGCGCCCAGACTGACCACCGGCCGACCGCCGAACCAGAACGACGCCACAGAACCAAACTCCTGATGGAGGCTGACCAGGAACTCGTGCAGACTGCCTCTGTTCACGATGTCCTGCAGGTTTCCATCTCTGACAGGAGTAAAACACAACATCCAGTGACACCGTGAATAAAAATCAGCCTCGTATGTTGTTATTTCCAATTTCATTTCTTGTCTTTGACACATCAAATCCTACTGATGCCTCAAAAGTTAGTAAAATATCAACCAAAGACTGTATGTTTAGTCGGAAATATGGACACATCCACATATATGCACTTACAGGAACTTTCTGGAGCCACAACACCACCCTTATTTGAACATTTTGCTCCTTTTTTCCATTTCCAAGGTCTAATAATAAAGGTATAGAAACAAACGTAAACACGACAACTTACTTTTCATCTGTGGGGTTGAGACCAGGGATGCCAGAGGCCCTCCTGGATGACTGAAAGCAGGAATAAAAATAACTATTAATGTCAGTAAAAGAAGTGATTTCTGCCTGTACTGATTGCTTGTCTTCTTTTTTTAATCCAGAGAGTTTATTTGTACAAAGTCTCATGACTCACTGAAGGCTGAACTTGATTAGTTTTCATTTCAAGGAGTTTCAATTGTGCATTGTAGTGGATCAAGTTGTGTGAAAGAAGATTAAAAACTTTGTATTGTTTTCGTGAATATTTAATGTCTGACTGTGGGGGTATACTGCGGCTAGCTCCAGTAATTTGTCATTACATTCACCTATATGGAATCCCATTGAAAAACATGCCAATTTAACACTTCCTTTTTTACTGGCCACCACATATATTATACGCCAGAACTGAGGATTTTTGAATAATTTATTTGTGTTTGGGGAAATCGGCGTTTGAATTGTGTATCTGGAAGCATTTAATTTAAAGTTTTTACTTTGTGTTTCATCTTATTTACGCTAATTATGACTTATTAAAAGTTGCACTTTATTGAGGCGGGTTTGAAATCGTTGAGTTAAATTGAAGCCGAAGTCTGCGGAAGACCTTAAAGACTCTGTCTACGTCTGAAATTCTGTCCTATGAGACGTTTCAACGTGTTGATTTGAACGGGAACGTTAAATCAGCGTTTTTTCGTTTTGAGGCTGGTGTCAGCACAGCTCGGCTAACGGTAGCTAGCTCACTGAAACTTGCAGCGACTCACCGGGTACAAATAGAGAACAGCGCCGACCAGAATGATGACAAACGTTACAGCGAAGATGGCAAAGTCCAGCATGACTGCTCGCTTTCAAATGCACAGTTTTATTCACTTTCACTCATCGATATCCGGATATTTCCAGACGAACTGATAACAGCCGCCGTTACCACGTCAACAGAAACCGTGCCCGACTACACGGCCTGGATGGCGGACAGGCTCAACTAACGGAGCACAGATGGAATCGATCACCAACCGGTTTTACACATCTGACATGATTAATAATTTACAGTTCAGCTTTACTTAATTATTTCATGCAAACTATTATTTTAACAACTGCCAGTGCTGATTTTGTGTCATTTTGGACAAATCTTTAGTCATTTTGGTCACAATTTGTGTTATTGTTGACAAATTTTGGACAATGTCTGCAAGTTTCAAGTTATTTTAAACCATTTTGAGTCATTTTGAACAAGTTTCAAGTTATTTCAGA
>NW_007578143.1:391028-401284 GCF_000690725.1 Stegastes partitus | reverse complement strand
GAGTCATTTTCAAGTCATCTGGGATAATTCTGAAGTAGTTTTGTTCACGTTTTTTTCATTTCAAGGGCCAATATTCAAACAAGTGTCTCTGCTGGAGCCATTTGAATATTTTGATCTGGTGGAAACTATCCTTTCTGTGTTTTCACCAAATGTCCCTAAATTGTGGGGAGACATATTCCTGCAGATAAAATACCCACATTTCTAACCCAAGATTCAAATTTGTGTGTTATTGCATTTGTGGAATTTCTTTGGGAATTTGGACAAAGCAACACTGTAAATAAATTTAAGGGAAATAAATACTAACTTAAGGCTCTGCTCATTTTAAAGGACAATAATAAACTCCAAACATTCTTCACAAACACGCTGCAGTGAACGTCATCTCTTCACAACTCATTTAATTAAATAAATCAAACGAAGCCTTGTTGGATTTGTTGAAACCCTGTATTTAAAAAGAGACGAGCACATTTCAAAAATACAAAAATAATCTATAAAACATTCACAGGTTAAATATGATGCAAAGAAAAATTTGCAAAGTGACGACGAGTCCCAGAGAAGATCTCCTCTTTCTCTCAGGCGCTCATTTCTGATTTGTCCTCCAGCTTCGGAGGCTCGATCTCCATGGCCATGAGGTACCCTGAGGAGGAGGGAGGAGACAGTAAACGACTAGTTTCAGGGCAGATTGTCTTCACAGCAGAGTTGGATGTTTCCTCTCACCCTCTGTGTAGTCCGTCTCTGGTCTGGTGGCGATGAAGATCCAGGCCAGGCCCACCAGCAGCGCCACCACCAGGTTGATGGTCACCCACGGGTGCAGGATCTGGTGCTCCGAGCCCGGAGGCCTGCAGCAGAAAGAGGCGACGAGTCAGAACCGAACCCAGGCTTCGTGAAGCAATCAGAGTGTTCAAATGACTCACCATAATGTGGTGTTGGAGGACGGGTACAGGTTGATTCTGTCGCTGGTCATCTGCTGGCTCAGAGAGAGGACCAGCGCTGAGAAATACACTGAGAGGGAGGAGTAAATAAAGAGCGTGAGCTGAGACCACCGAGCAGGAACCGTTTAATAATCTGTGCTTGGATGAAGGACTCACAGAAGGAAGCGAGCGCCACCGGGTCGAGCGTGATGAACTCCCGCAAGGCCACCGAGCCTTTGGCCAGATTCACCCTGACGGGAAAAAAACAAGTGGTTTCATGTCAAGAAAACAAACCAGAGCAGCAAAATGGGGCAATTCAAGCTTCTGCAGCTCAGGATTTGATTTATTTGAAAGATTTTATTCATTTATTTCTCTTCTTAGAGGTAATTTTATGCGTGATTTGTCAGTTTATTCACCTATTTACATATTTAAGCCTGTTTAATTTACAGTTTTTATCAGTTTTGGCTTCTATTTCTATCTGTTTCTATCTCCATTTTAATAATATGTATTTTATTTGATTTTATTTATTTATGTAGCTGATTTTTATCTCATCTGGTGTTTCCTCAGTTCCTCAGTCGCTTTAGATTTACAACATGACTTTGGGGGTTGTTTGTACTCTTCTGTTGCATTTTTATCTCAAGTCTGGTTAAAGTCTGGCTGATGGGTTCTGGTCTGCGTGCATCGGTACCTGTCGAAGGCGGCCACGGTGCTGATGGCCAGCAGCATGTAGAGCAGCGACTGCGACGGGTATGCCAGGCCGTGGTACTGCTGCAGCAGGTTGGACAGAGCGGTGAGGTGCTGCCCGGCCAGCATGTAGACCACCACCACGTTCCACACGGCGTAGCCCGCCAGGAAGCCGTGGCAGTACAGACCGAACACCCTGAACCGCACACACAGACACACACTTAGACACAGGACAGACACACTTTTGTGGTTGTTTTCACCCCGGCTGATGCGTCACCTGAAGCCTTCGTGCACTCTGACAGAAACGTCTCTGGTCGTCCACAGCGGCTGTATGTGCTGGAAGTCGGTCATGTTGTCCATCTGGTCGCTGGTTTTCCTCCAGTCTGAGCGCTCTGCAGCCTGGAAACGCTCTGCACGTAAAAATACACACATTATATAAATTCAATACGAACCGCAAGACCTGCCAGCAGCTTTAACAGGCACCTTAAAAAAACTAACCAAAAAAATTGTCAAAACAGAAAAAATTGTCGAATCTGAACTTAAAATTACATTCATTACATTAATTCAAGGAACTCAAGCAAGTCCAGTTGCTACGATTAATGTATGAGAATAACCACGACCTGGATGACTGAGAATCTTCACAGACATCTTCAAATTACAATATTTAAACAAAATCTTCTGACACGTCCCATTTGCCAAACAAACCGTTCTATTCCTCAAGCAATAACAAACAAAATTCTAATGCCATAAATCATTAAAAAGGAAAAACTTGCAAACATTTTGTGGTTTATCAACCAGAAACTGTAAAAACAGACAGAATTATTGGATTTGAACTTTCAGAAAGTCCTCGATCGACCCATCTGTGACGTGTTCAGTCAGGTTTAACCAAATCTAACCTTGAAATCCTAATTTTTAAGTAAAATCCCATGTCCTTTTTTTTTTTTTAATTTGGCAAAAATAAACCATTTGCACAAACAAGATTCTGTGAAAAGTAAAAAATTCTGCGCTCCTCGGTGCAACTATGAAGCCACGACTGGCTCAGTTGTGACCAACAGTCACATGACAATAATTCAGAGTTTTCAGGTTAAACTGGAGGCTGTGTTTCACCAAAGCAGAGAGGAGACGATGAGAAAGGCTGAGGGGAAAATCAACACACTGGATCAATAAAAAAAATGCACCATGGCTCAAATACAGTGAACAGAGGAGCCAGTTGTTGAAGATACATCCAGCATAGGGAAACATGTTTCTACAGCTGATGAGCAGAGGAGAGAGGAAACAGAGTTGGTTTTAAAAATGTCAAAATAGTTAAATATTGATAGTATGTACAGCCTCTATTTTCTTCAACTTTGTCCTTTTTTGACGATTTATGGCATAATAACTGTGTCCTACTGCACAGACGGCATGTCTGAGTTCATGTCCTCATACTGAGTGAAAAATGAGACAGAAGCAAAACAAACTGCTGCTTGGACTTGGGTTCCATCTTCTTCTTGTGCCGTTACTCACTGTTTCTTTCTACAAAGACCTTCCCGACCGGCTGGCTCTGACCCTGCGGGGCTGAGAACAGGGAATGCTGGGGGATGGGAGGAGGCGTGTCCGTGATGATGTCGTCTTCTTCTACGTCCAGCTCATCGGGAAGCTGCGACTCCACGACTTTTGACTTCCTGAAAGACATAAAAACATATTTCAGTTGACAAATCTTCATTTATTTTCATATTTTTCTTTCATCAAATCCAGTTTGCTTCGATGTTCTGATGAATTCTGCTTTTTGTTGCTAAACACGTGAACAAATACAAACATAAATTAATGAGACGTGTCCTACAACCAACTACAACATGAAGCAGGATCAACACACGACGTGTCACTAGAGTCCATCATGTACATGTGATGAAGAACTTAGACACAAGCTGCTGTTTGAGCCACAACGATAAGATAAATACAAAAATAGTTTTAGCAGTTTCTGCCCCTAAAATTTATTCTTTTCTTTGCTACACGTGACTGTAAATTAAATATTTTCTCATTTCGGACAAAACTGAAGGTGCCACAAATTATAAAAGTGCATTTTTTCACTATTTTCTGATGTTTTTCAGTCAAATAATAACAATAATTTAGCAAATAGGCTTCAGAGTAATTGGTGATTAAAATAATTCTTGGTGTTTCTTACTTTTTCTTTCTGGGTTTTTTGGTCACTTCCTCTCCGTCGGTGGTCTGATCCGGTGTGTCTCCGTTCACCAGGTCGGCTTGATCGTCATCATCTGAAATCCAGACGGTTTGTCTTTAAATTTACACTTAATACTGAAAAGTTAATGCTGATTTTATATGTTGTTATGAGACCTAAAGACCTAATTCAGAAAGAAAAGCCGGCTTTTGTCGGCAATGTTTGTATTATTCACTAAAAATAGTGGCGAGGGATTTGATTTGATGGAACATTTTCACACAGGAAGGTGAGAATTCTCATTAAAAAAAAACATCCTGCACGACACAAACCTTCTGTAAACTCGTTAAACTAGAAGCAGAAGTTCTGAGGTTCACCTGTCGTGGCGGTTTTCTTCTTCTTCTTCCTCCTCTGCGGCGGTGCGTCCGTCGAGGCTTCCAGCATCAGGTTCTCTCCGATCTCGGACGCCCTCCGGCTGCCGACGCCTCCCATCTCCATCCCCTGATCTGAACAAAACAGGTGCAGCGAACAGGCCGATTTACTTACTCTGAGAAGTCTGGGAGTTAAAAAAGTGGTGGCAGCTCTTGTTTTTTAGATTCCAAAGGTACAATAAAATGCCTTTTTGCATTTTTTTTCAATAAAACAACACATTTATGTCACAGATTTTGACTGAAAAGTGATTCAAACCCTCAATCTGCTGCAAACCGACCTCGCTTTAGTTAGAAAAACAGTCCGACAAATCCCAAGATAACAGAGAAAAGGAATGAAAAGACATTTTAAATGAGGGTTTTAATGTGTTTCTTACCGTCCATATCATCGACTCCATTCGCCTCCTTTCTCACCCTTTTCTTCTTGTGTTTTAATGCTGGAACGTCTCCTGTTCATCATGAAATGATAAGAAATAAAGTTAAAACAAGAGCTTAACTTCAAACACGTCTTCTTTATTGTCGTATAAATCTTTACTCACCAGTTGGGTCTTGACTTCAGGAGTTCACGAATCACAAAAAACAAGAGAAGAGAAGTTTAGTTTGGCTGTTTGACATCACTATAGTCACAGGAAATGTTTAAAATTCAACATTTCTTCCTACCTCTGCATCGTGGGAAGAGCTCGCTGTCCTCGCTGGAGAGACACAAAGACAAACAGTTTAAACCCATCAGCACTTCACCAGACTAAATTTAGTTTCGTGACGGTTTATGAGGACTTTTAAGACAATTTAAAATCACAAAAAATATATTTTTAACAGCTTCATATGAAAAACATCAGTGACAACCAGTCAGAACAGAAGGGTTTTGCATTATTAACAAATTGTTTGATTTTATTGATATTTACATCACATTTTTTCAGTCCTTTGCAGCCTTATGTAACAATAATTTCTTCTGTCTGCAGCACATGTAGCTGAGCAGACGGTGGTGCAGAGTTGAGTGCTGTCATAACTTAGCTGATAAATTGATATCAGCGTTTTTTACTTCCTAAAATCAGTATCAAACCTAAAACTCCAGTTTCAGGGTCGAGGAAAAATCAATTCATTTCAATTTCAATTCACAATTTTGCTAAAAGATTGGAAAGACGAGGAGCAGTTATCGCTAAAATCAGGGACAAAACTGATATTTTAACACATTTCAAACCGTTGGAGACAATATTAAAGATGTTTTAGTGCCTTCTGAGCTTTAATTTTATTACAATTTTATTTAAAAATCAACAGGAATAAAGTGAATTTTGTGCAAAATCTTACAAGTTAATGTATTGTACGTATTAGTTTATTAGTTGTCAGCTATTGGATGCTAATATCAATACTTTATAATACTGAATGAATATTGATAATCAAGTCTTTTTCCAGGAAAAAAATAAATAAATTCTGTAAATTCTAGTTCCTGAATATCTTTGGATTATTGATTAAACAAGACATTTTATTGCAGTTTCTATGGGAAACACTCATCGACATTTTTCACCATTTTCAGACATTTTAGACCAAAAAAATAAATCGATAAAAGAAGAAAACAATCATTTGGTTTCATCAAAAGTAGCTGAAACACACAAACAGAATTTCTCTCCGACAAAAACAAACACTGTCTGAACTATACACACCTGCTCTTACACAACAACACAGAGCACACTATTTAATCACATCCATGACGACTAAATTCGTTTGGATTTTATGACAGAGAATTGAGAAAGTCTCAGTTTTAACGGATCAAACAGCCGAAATAAAAACCTTACCGTCGTCTTTCTGGCCATTTCACCCAAGAATCAAGTAAGAGTGAAGCGACACATGACGTCCTGACGGTTAAATCCTCGGCTAAATCTGTGTTGATGCATCTGCCAGGACTGAGGATTACTCAGGACAGAGGTCACACAACTCAAGGCTTTTTTCAAACTCTTGGAGCTGCAGCAGCAGCGTTTGAATTAAACGTCGGCGAAGTGCGTCTGTGGGATCTCGTTTAATCTTTCACCGGATCACAATCAGGCAACTTCTCTTCTAATGAATTTTCAGGTTTTACTTGTGAACAAGTACCGAAGAAAAACTTGTGTCGAGGCAACTTGGTTTAAGATCTCATCTGGTCGAGTCCAGAATCTGAGGAAGCAACATGTTGACCTTCTGGATGTTTACTGTGTGAAAACGGGACAATAATTTAATTTGCTTTTGTTGATTTTCAGTAAAACTACATTAAATCTGTTCACAAATTGCAAATTAAAAACTAATAAAGTGCTGTTTTGTATTTACACTAAATGTGAAATATGTAGAACGTGGAACAAAAAGTGGAAGAATACTGGAAGAATTGTCTGTAATATATTAAAGTCCATGCACACACAAGGCCTTTACAATATATATTTTCTATTTTATTCAATATTCTCAGACTTTTATCCCTTATATTCAAACTTGAATTTAATATTCGCAGGTTTTATGCCCCTATGAAGCCAATAAAATCACAAAAAACTGCTTAATTTTGCACTAAATCACACTTTTTCTGGTAATTATTCTATATAATTCTGCTTGATGTCACCAAACTGAGTTCTACAGGAAGGAGGAGGTAAATACCGTATAAACACATTAATCATTGTGCCTTTAATGGTTATTTCAGAGCTGCTACTCCTATTTTTTTCAATTCTAAGAAATGTCAGAAAAACTACATTGAAGAACACGACGACTTAATACATTCAGTTTATGTAAAACAAATAAAAACAAGATATTTTTTGATATTATTCCTGAATAACTGACTTAAACTGAGCACAGATGTATGCAGCAATGCCTCCATGGCTTTGGAGGAGCTTTTTTTTAAAAGTCTGACTAAATAATCCTGATCACGTCCTGGACAAAACATTACCAGGAAGTTGGGTGTAAAGGAAGTGATGCTGTCAGCGGCATCATGGGAAATGTAGGATCCACTTGATTAATTAACTATAAAAAGTTGCTGAGTTCTGCAGCTAAAAGGTGTAATATTAGCAGTCTTTCTTAATTTTTTTGTTGCTAAAATGTCAGAAAACGGATAATTAAAACAGCAGAAATGCCGCAGAGCTCAAAATATTGTCTGAATGTGACCAAACAACAAACTGAATCCACAATAGATGTCAGTGTTGTTCTGCTTTTTTTTAAAAAACTGATTAACAGGGAGACAATGTCGGTGAATAAAGTACAAATTTAAAAAAACAAAAAAAACAAAACCTGACTGATATCGTCATAAAACTTCTTCATTTTTTTCTTGATAAGTTTTCAGATGGAAAAAGTTTAAATAAGCAAATATTCAATCAAACTTGTGCTAATTTGCTTCCAGAAATCAGAACATTTGATTAAGTCTGGTTGAAAATTCATATTAGAGTCAAATGTTTTTACAAAGTGGATTCTAAATATCTCTTTTTATCATCTAAATAACTGAGAAAACACTGTCAACAGCAAGAAAAATCTATTTTCACCATGTTTTTATGAATAAAACGTCGCAGAAATTGTGTTTAAATGATATATTAAAAAAACTATTGTGTAAAAACCTGCAGAATAAAGACTCACATGAATAAAACTGTAACGTTTGGTGCATGTAAGAGCTCCTGAAGATGTGAAAAATGACCTTTATATGAAAACCTACACATGCAAATAGACAAAATGCAGAAAAACAAACACCTAAAAGTGTATTTTTCATTTCAATAAGGCTGAAAGAAACGATATTATTGAGTTAAAATGACCCAAAAATCTCAGAAAAACACAATGTTTTGGCCTGAAGTGGACTTAAGATGCTAAAAAAGGATTTTGAACTCAATGCAAACATGAAATATATTATAATCTTTACTAACCTTTGGAAGCGGCGGCAGCTCCCTGGGCCTCATTTTCTGTTTATTAGCAGAAAAAAAAGGATAAATTACGAACAAATATTAACTCCTGTATTATTAACATAACTCACAAGTGAGTTTAATCTAAAATTTGGCATTTTATTTACACTGTTCAGTGGTATTTAGCGACATATTACGGTTCCTGACAGTGAGACATAAAGAAAATCAAATGTTTTGTTGGTTTATGAACATTTAAGCTAGCAGCCGTTATTTGGTTAAACACGAACCTTTGTGCTGCTCGTATCCATCCGCCCAAAGCTCACCGCAACCAGCGACTTGAAACTATATTCTAGTTAAATCATTTGAGGCCTATAAGTGTATTTTAACGACATGAACCGTTTAAAAGTGAGCACACCGCCACTTTGACTGTTATTGTTTACGCAGCGCTAACGGAACCATTTTACCCGGAGCGGTTTTGGAAACGCACATCCGGTGTCTTCACAATAAACGCTCCCATTCAGAGCGGAAATGACAGATAATTT
Source organism: Stegastes partitus (assembly GCF_000690725.1). Lineage (NCBI taxonomy): Eukaryota > Metazoa > Chordata > Actinopteri > Pomacentridae > Stegastes > Stegastes partitus. Next base: position 392,740 of record NW_007578143.1, on the reverse strand, counting down.
AGGATTCTATAACCACTTATTAATTACATTATTCCTTAATTAAACAGCAGAGTATTACGTTAAATAAGTAATATTTAAAAAACAAATAATTTAGAAATAAAAAAATAGGTTCCAAAGTAGAAACTCAGTAAAACAACTAACAAACTAACCTGAGTTTCCCCTGTAGTTTCCTAATTAGCCTAACTGCATTAAAATGGTTATAAAATGAGCAGTGAACAGCAGAACTGTCTCAGTTTTGGACCTATGGGCTGTGTCATCATGACTCCACATGGAAAAGAATAGAACAAAGAAGCTAAAAATCCACTCCAACATCCAATTTTAATTTTAAATCCTGTAAAACACCTTTGGGATGTTGTAAAGAGAACGGTAGAGCAACACAAGCCCTCCAGCAGAGAGCCGCTGACAAAAGCAGTCTATGAAGGACGATCAGAAGTAGTTTATTAATGTCACAAACAGGTACAAATATTAAAATGTCATTGCTTTGGTTGCACATTTGCTGCACGTTACCTTGAAACACACAGTATTCATCAGCTTATTTGAACAAAATAAGGACACCAAGTGTTATTTCAACAAGAGCTTGCCAAACACAGCTTTTTGTTTTTTTTCATCTGTTATAAATCTTAAATCATTTCTTTGGCATGCAGCGACACAATTCAGGAAAACACACAGAAGGAGCACACCTCTTATCAAGAATAAACAAAAACAACAACAACAAACTCTAATATGTAAACATCAATTGGAAAAATAATCCTTCTTGCAGGTCTGTGCTGAGGAGCAGGGCAGACAATTCAAGTTAAAGCTGCATACAGAGCAAAAAAACTACCTTTCTCTAATTCAAACCGCTTTAAAAAGCACATCAGGAGGAGTTACTACCATCAACAAACATAAACCTGGGACACATTCAGCTTCAGGGATGTCTTTGGGCTTGAGTTTATGTTCTTTTTGTGGCTTTGAAGCGACTTAAACACCAGATCAAGCAGGATCTTTATCCGTGCCCTACTCTCCTTAAACATGCAGTACTGGATACAAAAGCTGGTTTTGAATGTCCGGGTTTGTATTAAAAAACCTTCCAGACTCTGCGTTTCCCAAACTTGCTGCCACGTCCGGTTGTTCTCTGCTCTACGACTCGGCGGTGGGTCGAATCCAGCTGGCGGGAACCCACTGAGGCTCGTCCTGCGCCTTCCTCACCGCCGTCAGCAGCTGGACGCACGAGTCCTGCAGCTCGTCGTTGACGATGACGTGATCGAAGAACTGCCAGTAGTGCGACTCCATCTTCCGGGCTGCTTCCTCCATCTCCTGGAAGTCTTCGTCCTGGTGGAGGAAGCAAAGCCAGCTCTGGTTACTGAGTCTGAAACGTCTTAAATGTGAGGCTGGAAACACATTAGTTACAGGTTTGACCTAAAGTAGCGTGACTCTGCAATTTAAATATGCGGCTTTTGCTTCTTTTCTCCATGAATCTGTTTAAATATCTTCAATGTAAATCCTTTAAAGTTCATTTAGCGTAGAAATGTTTCCCTAATGCCTAAAAAGTGTAGCTGATGAATTAGTTCAAAGTAATCTAACTGTGAAAGTCTAAAACCAGCAGAGTTGAATTAACTGAAAACAAGTTCAATAAACTCAAGATATGAAGTGAAATCAACATAAACACTGGAAACAGACAGACCTGCTCTCCTTTTACATTTTGAGTTAACAGCATTGTGGTCGATTATCTG